>NW_024870951.1:1190000-1487500 GCF_019054845.1 Dipodomys spectabilis
CCACAGCACCCCTTCCGGTTTTCTGGTGGTTTGTTGGAGATAAAACTCTCAGGGTCTTTCTTGCCCAAGATGGCTTTGAACCATGATCCTCAGATCTTAGCTCCTGAGTATCTAGGATGACAACCATGAGCTACTGGCACATAGCCAAAGATGCTTTTCCGTGCTTATCATCCTATCCCCTCAGGCAGCTGAGATCTGAGGACTGCAGTTGGATGCCATCCTTGGCAGCAACGTTCATGAGAACTTTTTATCTCCAATTAAACACCAAAAAAAGCTTGAAGTAGAGCTGTGGCTCAAATGGTAGCGTGCTAGCTTTGAGCATCAAAGACAAGACCCACACCTTAGTTTCAAGCTTTTTCTAGCACAGACCCACCCAAGAAAGGGAAGCAGGTGGGCACACCGGAGCTCAAAGCTAACACATAATATTCAAGCCTCCCAGAACAGACCCTATCCAGCTCTGATTCTCCAGATTCTTTGTTCTACATCATGGCAGTCTTAGATGGGACTGACCATGCACCAAGTTAGGACATTCAAGAATAATCTCATACTGAGGATCCAATGACCTTATCAAAGAATCAGGATCTCTCACTGTCCTGACTCAACTGGGCAGTGAGATGAGATCTAGTTATCCAAACACATGATATGGGAACCAAAGGGTTTTTGGTCAAGGGATGGAGAATGGAGGTCTCTAGGTCCCTCTTGGCAAGGTGAAAAGGGCTGTTCTATCCCAGGAGTGTTCCTGTGTTGTATTATCAAAGAAACAACCCTGCTCAGAGCCCAGTGCCTCTGGTTTTCCCACCAGCCTCTACCCAGCCCTGCCCCACATTCAGTCTGCCCTCTCTGAATCCCAGATCTGCCATCTAGACTAAAGACTGAGCCAGCAAAGAGATCCACTTCTGCCTCTGAGAATGGCAGGCACAGGGCTCTAGCACCATCTCTATGAAGTGTCAGGGTGACATGAGTCCCAACTCCCACCATCATTCCCAGGCTGTGACAGTGATATGCTTACCTCTGTCTCTGGTGTAGGAATGAACACCAGGGGTGTCATCTTCAGAGTAAGCCCTGGAAAGTCCCAGCCCCAAGGATGTACTGCACAGGCATCCTGCAGCGAACAACGGCCAGGTCATCAATGGTGAACTCAAGGTGTCAAGACTTTTAATAGCAGCGTGGCTGGATCAAAGGCTCTATCACTGGTAGTCTAGGTTGTCAGGTAAGATCATGACTCCAATGTCTGATACACCTGACCTAGGATCATCCTCCATCTTTATCTTCCTGCTTATCCCTTGCCTCCCCACTCTTGACACTCCCTCACCCCAATACCTCCCTAACCCTTGGACATTTTCTTTTTATCTGACCAGAAAATAAACTCCTTGGGGTCGGGGATGATAAAAAAAAACCCTGAGCCCTAGGATCTACCCCAGGCTACTTTCCTCTGCAATCGGTGACCACACAGCTCCTGGATGTCATGAAGTTGCTAAGGGGTCAGTGGCTTGGTTCTACATACTGGCTTTAGTCTTTGAAACTGTTCCCACAGAAATTGTGAATGGTTGGCTCCCTTGATCCAGGGACTCCAAACCAAGGCTTGCATATTTTCCCTTCTTCCCTCCTTTCCTCTTTTTCTCCCTCTGTCCTTCCCTACATTCTCTCTCTCTCTCTGTCCTTTCTTTGTGTCAGTCCTGTGCCTCTAACTCATAGCCTAGGTGCTGTCCCTGAGCCTTTTTACTCAAGGCTAGCAGTTTAGGGCTTGAGCCACACATCCCCTTCTGGAGTTTTGTTTTTGGTAGTTAATTGGAGACAAGAGTCTTACAGGCTTTCCTGCCTGGGCCAAAAGCCTCAATCCTCCAATCTCAACCTCCAAAATAGCTACGATGGCAGGTGTGAAGCACCAGCATCCAGCTCAAACCAAGGTTTCTTCATGTTCTGTGGAACTAGTCATGGAACCTTTCATTGTCTATGGCCCCCCAAAGCCTGGCGCACTCTGTAACTGTTTGTAGAAAAATAAATGAGTATCTGTCTATGACAATACTACAGAAAAGTCCCATCTGATTCAGATAAGTATCCTCTGTTGGGGAGAGCCTGATGTAGCTTTCGCAATGTACTCCCTCCTCCCTCTTCATGGCCTTTTGGTGCCACTTCACTTATCTATTTTGGCTCCGAGGATGTGAGCCACAATGTACTGGCTGGATTCTGGGGCCTCTGTGATGTCTATCTTCTCAAAGATATCTGTCCAGCGGCTGACCAGCTCTGTGGCACTCAATTCCCCATTCAGGTGTGAATGAGGTTGCCTTGAGCTGAATGTCTGGTTCAAGGGGCCTACTCTCCTCCCCATGGGGCCAGACATGATAGTCCATCACATCCGCCCCGCCCCAAGTTTCATGTTGCAGAGAAAGGATCCTTGAGGTAGCCTGGGGTCTCTGAATATCTTGGAGTCCAGTACAGGTGCTGGGAATCATCTCTCTCCCAGCTGGCAGGATGGGGATGGTCAGGTCACAATCTCTGCTCTCCATGATGTCCTCCACTGTGGTGCCCACCTTAGAGAGAGCTGGAGGAGATTCAGCAGCTGGCAGAGAAAGGCAGTCAAGGCACAACATTCAAAGCAGGAGACAATCTGGCTTGGGAACTCTGCCTGTGCTGCTTTGAATGTAATTTTTTTTTTATTATTATTGTAAGAATGCCTTACAGAGGAGTTACAATTACATGGGCAAGATAACAAGTACATTTCTTATCAAACATTGTTGCCTCCTCATTGTTTCCCCTTCCCATCCTTTTCCATACTCCTCTTGTCCCCCCCACCCGAACCTCCCCCCACCCCCCCCACCAAAGATGTAAAGTTTGTTTTTCGACATAACAACGTGTACAGCTCATTGTTGCAATGGGTCCACATGTATCCCTAGTTAACGATTTGTTTTTTTTTCCCTTCACCTCTGCAAATTATACCAACATCAATTACAGTGAAAGTATTGGTTATACTGTGGGGAGGCACATACAAAGCAACATAGGAATCATCTTATGAATATGATAGAAAAAATTACGTGAAAGGAAAAAAACAGAAAATACATTTGAATACTTATCTTGGGGTTTATTCCACTAGCATCAACTTATCTGACGTTTTTTGCTTGACTGAGACATATACTAGTTATTGACAATAAAGGAAACCATGGGACCTATGCTTCATTCAGCCTGGCTTAGTTCATTTAATAAAATTTTTCCAAGTCTTTCCATTTCCTAACAAATGGGGCAGTGTCATTCTTTCTGATGGAGGCATAGAATTCCAGTGTGTATATACACCACATTTTCTTGATCCATTCATCTACTGAAGAGCATCTGGGTTGGTTCCATCTTAGCTATGGTAAATAAAGCTGCAATAAACATAGTCGTGCTGGTAGCTTTAGTGTGGTCTTGTTTGTGATCATTTGGGCAAATGCCCAAAAGTGGGATTGCCGGGTGATAGGGGAGCTCTATGTGGAGTCTTTAGGAATCTCCATATGCTTCCAAAGTGGTTGAACAAGTTTACACTCCCATCAACAATGAAGTAAGGTTCCCTTCTGTCCACATCCCCTCCAGCATCTGTTGTTAGAGTTCTTAATTACAGTCATTTTAACTCAGGTGAGGTAGTATATCAATGTTTTTTTGATTTGCATTTCTTTTATGGCTAGGGAGGTTGAGAATTTCTTCATGTGTCTATTAGCCATGCTTCTCTGCTCTTCAGAGAATTTTCTCTTTAAGTCTTTTTTTTTTTTTTTTTGGTTGGTCGTGAGGCCTGAACTCTGGGTCTGGGCACTGTCCCTTGGCTCTTCAGCTCAAGGCTAGCATTCTACCACTAGAGTCACAGCTCCACTTCCGGCTTTTTCTGCTTATGTGGTGCTGAGGAATCGAACCCAGGGCCTCATGCATGCAAGGCAAGCACTCTACCACTGAGCCACCTTCCCAGCCCCTCTCTTTAAATCTTTAGCCCACTTATTTATCCGGCAGTTGTTTCTTTGAGGATTTGTTGTTGGGAGATTTAATTTTTTAAGTTCCAGGTATATTTTAGATATGAGACGCTTGTCTGTTGTATGGCTAGTGAAGATCTTCTCCCAATCCATAGGCTTTCTATTGATCTTGCAAGCTATGTCCTTTGCCATGCAGAAGCTCTGCAATTTCATGCAATCCCATTTGTCCAATCTTTCTTTGATTTCTTGTGTTTCTGGATCTCTATTAAGAAAATTTGGCCTGTGCCAAGGAGACCTTGTGTTTCTCCTATTCCATCCTATAATGTTTTCAGAGTGTCTGCTTTGACTCCGAGGTCTTTGATCCATTTGGAGTTGATTCTGGTGCAGGGTGATATATAAGGATCTAGCTTTAGTTTTCTACAAGTAGTTAACCAATTTTGCCAGCACCATTTACTGAAGAGGCTATTTTTCTTCCCTTACATTTTTAGGTCCCTTATCAAAGATTCGATGGCTATAGGTCTGTAGGTTCATCTCTGGTTTTCAGTTCTATTCCATTGGTCCTGAGGTCTATTCTTGTGCCAGTACCAAGCTGTTTTGATTACTATGACTTTGTAGTAGAGTTTGAAATTTGGTATTAATATTCCTCCAGCACTGTTCTTTCTGTTAAGGGTCATTTTTGCTATTCGGGTCTTTTATTGTTCCATATGAATTTTTGGATTGTCTCTTCAATTTCCTTGAAGAATGAAGTTGGAATATGGATAGGTATCACATTGAACTTGTAGATAGCCTTGGGAAGTATTGCCATTTTCATGATGTTTATCTTTCCAATACAGGAGCATGGGAGTTTTTGCCACTTTCTAACATCTCTTTTGATTTCCTTTTTCAGGTTTTTAAAATTTTCATCTTAGAGTTCCTTCACTTCTTTGGTTAAGTTAATTCCTAGGTATTTTCTTTTTTGTGGGGCTATTACGATTGGAGATGCTTTCTTAATTTCAGCCACACTATTCTCATTGTTGGTATACAGAAAAGCCATTGCTTTTTGAGGGTTAATTTTTTTGGGAGGGGTCCGGTCATGGGGCCTGAACTCTGGGCCTGGGCGCTGTCCCTCAGCTCTTCAGCTCAAGGCTAGCACTCTACCACTTGAGTCACAATGCCACTTCCGGCTTTTTCCTTATGTGGGCCTCAGGCATGCAAGGCAAGCGCTCTACCACTGAGCCACCTTCCCAGCCCCGAAGGTTAATTTTATACCCTGATACTTTGCCAATGTTTTGAAGTAGCTTGAGTAATTTGGGAGTGGAGTCTATGGGATTCTTTAAATACAAGATCATGACATCTGCAAAGAGGAAGAGTTTTACTTCTTCTTTCCCTATTTGGATCCCTTTTCGGTTTGCATCTTGTCTTATTGCTGTAGCTAGGCATTCTAATACTAGATTGAAGAGAAGTGGAGAGAGTGGGCATTCTGGTCTCTTTCCAGAGTTAAGAGGAAATGACTTTAGTTTTTCACGATTAAGTATAATGCTGGCTGTAGGTTTGTCATATACAGCCTTTATTGTATTGAGGAAGGTAACATGGATTCCTAGTTTTTCCAGAACCTTCATCATAAAGGGGCATTTGTTCTTGTCAATTGCTTTTTCTGCATCTATTCAGATAACTATGTGTTTCTTATCCTTGCTCCTGTTGATATGATGAATTATGTTAATTGATTTGAGTATATTGAACCAGCTTTGCATCCCTGAAATGAATCCTGTTTGATCATGTTGTATGATTTTTTCATGAATTGAAGTGGATTGGCAAAAATTTTGTTGAGAAGTTTTTCATCAATGTTCATCAAAGATATGGGTCTATAGTTCTCTTTCTTTGATGAGTCCCTGCCTGGTTTTAGGATGAGGGTTATTATAGCTTTATGGAATGAATTTGGTAGTGCACTTTCTCTTTCAATTTCATTGAAGAGTTGAAGGAGTATTGGTGTGAGTTCTGTTTGAAGGCCTTGTAGAATTCCGCTGTAAAACCATCTATCCTGGGCTTTTCTTAGATGGGAGGTCTCTTATTGCTGTTTCTATTTCAATGCTTGATATGGGCCTATTAATATGGTTTAAATCATCTTGGTTTAGTTTTGGCATGACAATATTTGCTAGGAAAAGGTCCGTTCCTGCCAAGTTCTCAAACATATTAGCATAAAGTTTTGAGAAGTGTTCCCTTATAATGTTCTGAATCTTAGTTGTTTTGGTACTGTTTCCATTAGCATCTATGAGTTTATTTATAATTGGATGTGTTCTCTTCTTTCTCTGATAAGATTTGCTAAGGGTCTGTAAATTTTGTTAATTTTTTCGAAGAACCAACTCTTTGTTTTGTTGATTCTTTCTATGTTTCTTTCGGATTCTAATTCATTTATTCTGATTTAATTTTAATTAATTCTTTCTGTCTACTGGATTGGGGGTATCTTCCTGCTCTTTTTCAAGGAGGCTCAGCTGTCTCATTAAATTGTTGGTTTCAGATCTTTCCAATTTGTTGATGTACACACTCAGAGGTATAAACTTGCCTCTGAGTACTGCCTTTTCTGTGTCCCAGAGGAGCTGGTAGTTTGTGTGCTTATTTTTGTTGAATATCATGAACACTTGAATTTCATTTCTAATCTCTTCCATGACCCACTGGTGATTAAATAGTGTGTTGTTCAGCCTCCATGTGTTACAGGATTTTCTTTGGTGGCTTTTGGTTTTGAGTTCTAATTTTATTTACTTGTGATCTGAGAGAATGCATGGTATGACTTCAATGTTTCTGAAATTGGACAAGTTTGCTTTGTTACTAAAATGTGGTCTATTTTAGAAAATGTTCCATGTGCTGCTGAGAAGAACATGTATTCTGATGCTGTTGCGTGAAATATTTGTTAGATGTCTGTGAAATCTAGTTGATCTATGCAGTTGTTTAGGTCTACAGTTTCTCTGCTGAGTTTTAGCCGTGTTAATCTATCTAGTGTGGATAGTGGTGTGTTAAAGTCTCCAATAATTAATGTCTTTGGATCTATATGAGATTTGAGATAAAGTAGTTTTTCTTGGATAAATTTGGGTGCTCCTTTGTTTGGTAAATACATAATTAGAATTGTAATGTCCTCCTGAAGGAGAGATCCCTTAATGTGTATGTAGTGACCTTCTTTATCTGTTCTCACTAATGTTAATTTGAAATCTATTTTATATGGTATTAGGATTGCAACTCCCGCCTGTTTATGGGGGCCGTTTGTTTGGTAGATTTTGTTCCAGCTTTTCACATTGAAAATGTGTTTGTTTTTATGGGCAAGATGTGACTCCTAAAGGCAGCAGATAGAAGAATCTTGCTTTTTAATCTAAATAGAGAGTCTATGTCGCTTGATTGAAGAGTGAAGTCCGTTAATGTTGAGAAATAGGAGTAAGAGGTATTTGGGAGTTCCTGCCATTTTATCCACCTAATTTGGGGCTGCAGCTACTGGGTTCTACTTATGGTTCTTGGATTCTTGGGTATGGTTTCCTGGCCTTTATTGTGGTCTTGTTGGTTTTCTATGTGTAGGACATCTTTAAGATCTTTTGTTGGGCTGGTTTGGTGGAGATATATTGTTTCAATTTTTTGTTGCTATGGATCATTTTTATTTTACCTTCCATAATGAAGGAGAGTTTAGGTGGGTACAGTATTCTTGGTTGTCTCTGCTGAGAAATCTGAGGTGATTCTATTTGTTTTCCCTTTATAGGCTATTGATCTTTTCTCCTTGACAGCTTTAAAGATCTTTTCCTTGGCCTAAATTGATACTGTACAGATTATAATGTGACCGTGGTATGTCCTGTTCTGGTCTGGTCTATTTGGGCTTCTAACAGCTTCTTGTATCTGAATAGGCCTATCTTTTTGCATGTTTGGGAAGTTCTCTGCTAGGATGCTGTTACACAAATTTCCTAGACCATTAACTTCTGTCTCTAGGTTCTTCTCTACACTCAGATTAGGCCTTCTGATGGTATCTTCCAAGTGTTGAATAGATCTATCATATTTCATGGATTTGTGTTGGATGGTTGTATGTTCATTCTCTATAATATCTATGCTGTCGTCAATCCCCGAGATTCGATCTTCTGCATGGTCTATTCTACTCTCAAGACTTTCTACTTTGCTTTTTATTTCTTTTCCTTCTAATTGGTTGGCTTTGAGAGCTTAATATTCTTTGTTAGAACTTTGTTCTAGATCTTGTAAGGACTTCTTTACTTCCTTAATTTGGTATTCAGTGTTTATTCTCAAATCACTTAGTTGATTGGTTATGGATTCCTTGGACTCCCATTCCTTCTGTAGGGCTCCACTGAGCATTCCCTTTGCGGTCTCACTGATGTCTTTCAGCTCTCTGTTTATGGATTTCATAAATGCCTCCTTTGATCTTTGTCTATTCTCATCCCCATCTCTCAGTTCCTGTATTTCTCTTTGATTAGCATCCTCACGTTCACACATTTCCAGTAGTTCTCTTTGAGTGTTCTGAGCCTGTTCACGCCATTCCTGACTTTCTCTTTGTCTGTTCTAAGCCAGCTCACGCAATTCCTATCTATCTCTTTGATCTCAACCTTCTCAAGCAAATCCTTTTTTTTATCTTTGAATGTTCTCAATCTGCTCACGTAATTTCTGTATCAATCTTTGAGTAGCTTCCTCACACTCAGGAGACTCCTGTATTGATCTTTAGTTTTCCTCCTCTCTCTCCCTATCATGCTCACACAGAGACATTTGCAAGTTTTCACTTTTTTTACTTACCCTGTTTTTTTTTTTTTGGTCCAGTCGTGGGGCCTGAACTCTGGGCCTGGGCGCTGTCCCTCAGCTCTTCAGCTCAAGGCTAGCGCTCTACCACTTGAGCCACAGCGCCACTTCCGGCTTTTTTCTTTTTGCTTATGTGGTGCTAAGGAATCGAACCCAGGGCATCAGGCATGCAAGGCAAGCGCACTACCACTGAGCCATCTTCCCAGCCCTACTTACCCTGTTTAACTGTAGTGTTTATACAGCTTTTTGGAACTCTCCTCTGGATTATTCATTATTTGTTCTGTCCCCTGATTGTCATGAGTGGGAGTTGAGAACCCCGGGCTTGCTATTTTTCTTGTGTTTTTCCGGCTTGTTCTGCCTATTTGGGATGAGAATAACACCAGTTTTGTACTAGAACACTATTTTAAAGTAAACATCAACCAAAGTCCATAGTTGCATAGTCCAAAATCTGCAGATAGAATCTGGTTCAAGAGATACAATCTATTGAACATCAAACAACTATGTCTTAATGGCCTAAGAACAGCAAAGGAGAATTTGACAACCAGAAATTATTAGGTTTAGGGAAAATGTGGGGAAAATAGGATTAGAGGGATTTGGGAATGTGAGGGAGAGTGGAATTAACCATATCCTAATCCCAAAGAGGGAAATGCATTGGACAGAATGATAGCAGAGAGAGTGAAAAAAAGAAAAAAAGAGAGAAGAAAAAAAGAGAGAAGAAAAAGAAAAAAGAGACAAGAAAAAAAGGAAAAACAAAAATTTTAAATTAAAAAGTTAGGGGGCAGGGAAGGTGGCTCAGTGGTAGAGTGCTTGCCTTGAATGCCTGAGGCCCTGGGTTTGATTCCTCAGCACCACATAAGCAAAAAGAAAAAAGCCAGAAGTGGCGCTGGGGCTCAAGTGGTAGAGTGCTAGCCTTGAGCTGAGGGACAGCACCCAGGACCAGAGTTCAGGCCCCACGACCGGACCCCCTCCAAAAAAAAAGTTAAACCCTTAAATACTGTAAGTTTGAAGAAGTAGTATTCAGAGAAGAATGAGGATGGGATGAGAGGAGGAGAGGGATAGAAAGGAGACATGAAAAACTAGAAAAATAAAAATGTTCAAAAATATTATATAGGTATAAAGAGGTAATACTGCTATTAAGTAATTTAAGTCTAAGAGGTTTGGAATTGAGTTATTTCTGGATTAAGTATGGACACAATGGAGGATAAGATTTAATAAGTGATGACGATTATATTTGAGGGTGAACAGAACAGAAATTAAGTCACGCAGAAAAGAATGAAAGAGAAGAAATGAAAAGAATGAGAAAAGAATGAAAGAAAGAAAGGATCAAAAGGTGAGTAGAGATTTTAAAAAGCACGTACACATATACACCTAAAATAAAAATTATACAAGGAAGAAAAGAAAAAATAATTGAAAAAAACATTTTTAAAATTAAAAATTTAAAAAAAAAATAAAAATAAGATGCAAAAAAAAGAAAGTGCTTTGATTTTTTTTTTTTTTGGAGGGAATGGAAAGATTCTGTATCTCCCTTGTGTCCATAACCAGTCTCTTGGTGGAGTCTCTGGTTTGCTTGTGGTGTTTGGTTTTCCTGTGGCTTGATTGGTTTATTAAATCAGTTTTTTGGGCAAGCAAAAAATGCTCTGCTTTACCCAGGATTTTGTGATCCTCCTCCCAGGCTAGTTCTGTGAGAGAGGGATCTCTTTTGAGTATCACAAAAGAGGGAGATGGCTTTTTCCTCTAGTTTAGAGATGCTGTGTTGAGGCTAATTTCTGGATAGAGTTGAGGCTTTTCAGCAAACAGTAGCTTTTCCCCGAGGGGCTAGCTTCTGAGACAGTCACAGAGCCCAGCCTGGAGCCTTTCTTGGGGTTTATGTTTACTGAATTTCAATGTATTGTCTAGGTTGCTGTAGGGAGGGGCAACATCTGGCTCTGTTTACCAAGTGAAGAAAGCCACTCCTGGGGCAGATTTTCCTCTGCCTGGGGTGGATGACATTTTCCTGGGAGCAGTTGTGCCTTGCAGGTCTGGACAGGTTCCTGTGACCTGCTAAATGACTGTCTTGTTTTTTCCCAAGGCCTGAGTTGGAGCTGGCAGCTCAGCTTGGCTTTTGTCAGTATCAAAGATGGAGATCTCCTGTAGTGGGGACGGGGATGGGTGCCTTCCCTCCTCTGCTCCTTCAGGAATTAGGATGTCAGGTTTCTACACACGCCTGAGGGTTGGTCCCTGGGTAGTCCCTGGTCTGAGATCTGCAGGGTGAAGATATCTGCTCCTTGTCAGTTCTTGCTGGTGTTAAGTAGTATCTGTTTACCTGCTGTGTCTGACACCTTTGACCCGGACTCTGTGTTGAAGATATGGTGGCTACAGCCACCGCTGCTGAGGCCGCAGCTGCCAGTAAGTGCTCAGATTTGTCTCTTTGCCTGGATTTTCCCTTTCTGGCGAAACTCTTTGTACTGTGATGGCACACTTAGTGTAATTCTCTGGCTTAGGAGTGTTCATTAGAACTCTAAAACTTCTTTCTATGGGAGAGCTCGTTTAGCCTCCAGCTTCTCCTCCGCCATCTTCCTGACCTCTGAAAATCATATTTTGATGGTTGAAATCATCCATCTAATTTGACTCATAATCCCAGGCGTTAGTGAAAATTGCCAACTTAAATAAAAGAAATACCCTGGAAAACGTGGCATTTAATTTGTCTCAATCCAACTTAAAGTGTTCCCAAGTCAGTGGTCCCCTTTTCCTTCCAGACAGCCTACAGCAGTTTGCATAAACAGGCATTCAGTGAGCCCTAGCTAATTGCCACCTTCTGATATGGAGAAGGCTCCAGGAGGGGGAATGGACTTGTGTACCACTTCCCAGCTGGAAACAGGTCAGGGTGGACACAGATTGGAGTCTGCAAGACTCCAGGGAGGAGTCAGAAAACTGGTGCAATGCCCCAGGAGGGAATCCATGCCACCAGTGCGGGCCCAGAGCCCTGTGCCCGGATGCCCACAGAAGCCATAAATGCCCTAGGTAAGGTTCCCCTCTCATCCTCGGTCAGGGTGAACCATCTGCCATGTCACAACTTATGCCAGCCCCCAAAACCTCAGAGATTCACAGCCCCTGTCCTACCCTCTCCCCCACCTCATTCCCTAATTTTGTTTGGCAGACACATTCCCAACCCTTGAATTAGCTCTAACTATAAACACAAAAGCAGAGTGTCTGGCTGGAAGACTGTGACTGTGGTCACACTCGCCTCACCAAACATTTGGCTGTGGATAGAAGGACAGGTGCCCACTCTAGTCCAGCAGTGTCCACTCTAGTCCAGCATTCACGCAGGTCACCTAGGGGAGGCACATGCAGGCCCAGCATCTAATGTGGGCTATAGGAAAGGGGGAAGAGAGAGGTGGAAATAGGAGGAAAGGAATGTCTACTGAAATCTTCCCATAAAGGAGCCAAGAAACTGTGAAGGAGGAAACAAAAATTGTGGCTGTGCTCATACTTGGTATTGAAAAAAGAACAACAACAAATACACACACAGAAATAAAATGCTTTAGCTGTTTTTAGACATGATGACTTACATATATTTTCATTGCTCTCATCTCCCTGCTATCCCAACGTACACACACACAGACACACACACACTCACACACACACACACGCATGCACACACACACACACACACACACACACACACAAATCCAGAACGGTGACAGAAGACTTATCCATTCAGCACCTGCAATTTGCCAACTGATCACTCACCTGAGCACAGTCAGGGTGTACAAGGAGAAAGATTCTCTCTCTCTCTCTCTCTCTCTCTCTCTCTCTCACACACACACACACACACACACACACACACACACATACACACACTCACACAGACACAGAGTTGTGCCTCTCCTAATTTTGTTGGTTCCTCATCTGGGACAATGTAGAAGCTGGAGCACGCGGGTTCTCATTCCCCGTACCCTTGTCAGAAACAAGGGCTCTCACAAAAGGAGAGCACCACTCTAATGACACAACATGAAGCACCTCTGCCCTTCTCCAGGGTCAGACCCTTCCCCTTGGAAACAACCAGCCTTAACTGTGCTAGGGATGTGCCTGATGTACTGGCTTTGTGTGCTCTATGCTCCTGTCCCAGACCCGTGCTCTTACAGCAACAGAGGCCAGCCATTGAGGCTGCCTCCCCTGGTGCATGTGCCTGCTCTTTTCTTTGTTCTCTCTCTGCCCCTAATTTTCTTCCTGGCTGCCCTGCCTCTGCCGCGCAAGTGGCCAGCCCAGTGTGCTCCTTGCTGCAGCAGCTACGTGCTCCCTCAGCCACACCGTCCTCCCTTTGGTCATGCCTCCTCCCCACCTCGGCCACACCTCCATCCCTGGGTTTGTGCTGTCCTGACTCTGCCCTAATGCTACCAGGCCATGACAGAAGCAGCCTCACCTCAGGTCAAGGCTTCCCCCAACTCCAGCAGCAGCTGCTTGGGGGATCAAATCTCCCCTCAGCCCAACTGCTGTGGGACTCTTCTCCTTCCACCCCACACACCAATAGGTGCACGGTGACCTCCATGTTTGTGTGTGTTTGTGTGTGTGTGTGTGTGTGTGTGTGCGTATGTGATTGTTCGGGATACCTACCTTTCAAGGATTCAGAGCATAGCACCATTTGGGATGATAGCACACAGCACATTTTTAAAAAGAGCACAAAGTACCCTGTGTAATGGACTCAGCAATATGCACCTTTTGAAGGACTCAGCACATAGCAACCTTTGGGATCCTCATGGTAATCTAATGACTAATAACATAAGACATGCAATTTTGACATCACTAAACATAAATATCATAGTATTATGACATCATAAGTCAGAGTGACATTATAGACATAGTGTGAATGCTTATTCTGTGATTTCATTATATTTCAAGGGAGCAATATTGGTGGATATCAGAAATCCATTGTAACCTCAAAGCCTTGTGACATGAAAATCCTTTGCGACATCACAGTGTCATTGTGATATCATTAACCTGTTGTGACATCACAACCCTGTCCTGTCCATTGTGACCTCATCACCAATGTGACATCACAAAGCCATTGTGATAAAACCTTGCTGTTGTGATATTACAATCATCTTGAGACCTCCCAAACCCATTATGACATCTTTAGCACCTTTGAAAATTCAAATGGCCCACTTGGGCAGTTTTGCAGTGTATGGTAAGTTCTGTTAGCTATGCCCAAGAGGAACCAGGGTGATGTGTGCTCCATGCTCCCTGGGGAGCTACATCCTGTCCCTTCCTGTGCTTTCCAGTATGCAGTGACCACTTTCACAGAGCAGGGATGACTTACATCTTACTTGTTTCATTTAACATAAGAAAGGCCACTGGAAACATTTATTAAACAAAGAACATAGCATTTTAGCCATTTTAAGAGGACAGGTCAAGGTTATTAAGCGCATTCATATTACTGTAAGACAAACTCTCCAGCCATCTCTAGTGACTTTTTTCCCTACCAAACAAGAATTCCTAACCTTTCCACTTCCTCCACCCCCAACAGCTGTCATCCTGTTTTCTCTGTAAGCTACACTTTCAATTCCACCTTCTAATGCACATTCAGTGTTTGTTTTCTTGTGACTGACAGTGTACTTGAAATAACATTTTTAGTGTTTGTCTTTGGTGAACCATAAGAATTCCCTTTTAGTTTGAAACTGTATAATATTCTATGTACAATATTCCTGTATAATATTCAGGCTGTATTGGATTTATGGGTTCATCTGCTTATTGGCATTGAGTTTCCATTCTTGATTATTATAAATCATGTTATTACAGGCAAAAAAAATCAAATGGCCTTTGTGACATGACAGTCCCATTGTTATCCATATCCTCATTGTCAACTGAGATCAGATATGCCAATGTAATATCACAAAGGATTCACAATATAATCATTGATGTAACATCACATTGTCATTATGACATAAGCTCATGGTGACATTACAAATCTTTAATGACATCATACCACTATGACATCATGTTGTCATTGTGACATCATATAGACATTATGAATGCCTATTATGTGATTTCATTATATTTCAAATGTGGCAGGTGGGTTCATATCAAAAACACAGTTCGACTTCATAAGCATTGTGACATCACAATCCCTTTGTGACATAACTTTGCCATTGTTATATCTCTAAACAACTGTGAAAATTCTAACATATCCTGTCCTGATAAGTTTTGTGACATGTTGCCACTGTGTTGTTAGGCCCATTGAGAGCTCAATCTATTTTTGACCTCATATTATTTCAGGTATGACATGAAATATTGTGACATCCTGAATATTGTGACATCACACTGCTAGATGTAATGACCATTGTGTCACATTGTCACATCACAAATCTGTTCTGACTTCATCACATTTGTGCCAACAAATGCTTTGGAATCCTCATAAGCCTGTTTTAAATTTATATACTCATTGTGAATTAATGACAATTGAGGTCTGGAATGCCATTGTCACATCAGCAATTTACTGTGACATCACAAAAATATTTTGAACTTATCACTATAATGGCATCCAACTAATTGTGACATAACAACTCTCTTATGACATCATTTGACATCATATTGCAATTGTGATATTACTGTACCATCATGCTTTCACAAACCTATTATGACCTCATCACATCTTAGAAATTTCATGGCCTTTGGGACATCAAGCTCCTTCTGTGAAATTGTATCATTATGAACTTGTAGCAATTGAAACTTGAAATAAGATGTGATATTACAAACTAGTTTTGACATCACTAACCCATTTTTATATCATTAATACTTTGACAACAAAGCCTGTCAGGAACTTTAGCACTTTTGACAAAAATCATGGCGTTTGTGTCATCACAGCTCATTTGTGTATGTCATTGTGACTTCATTCTCTTGTCCTCACTTTAAACTAATGTCAATTAAGATCTGTCATGCCATTGTAACATCAAAAACCCTTTGTGACATCATCACCAGTGTGACATCAGACTGTTGCTATGATACCATCAGCTCATTGCGACATCACCAAGCTACAGTGACATCATAGCTTTATGACATCGCATTGCCATTTTGCTGTCATAGACACATTCTGAATGCATATTCTGTGATTTCATTCTATTTCAAATGTGCATATCAGTTGATTACAGAAACACATTGTGACCTCATAACCATTATAACATCATAAACCTTGTGTGACATCATAACAATTCTGACATCACATTGTTGTTATGAAATCTTTAGCTTATGGTGACATCACAAAATGACAATGACATTAAACATTTGCCATTATGTCATTGTGATATCATAGTCACATTATGAATACCTAATCTGTGATTTCCTCGTATTTGAAATGTGGCATGTGGGTTGATATCAGAAACAACCATTGTCACATCAAAATCTCTTTGTGACATCAATTTGGCAATGTGACATCACAATGGCAATGTGATGCTACTAAGGCATTGTGATATCACAATGGTCATGAATTCACAATGAGTTTCTGAGATAAACCGACATGCTACATTAGAAATAGAATCAAATAACATCATAGGCAAACACAAAGTGTTATGACGTTAGAATGACAATGTCATGTTACAAAGCTATGATGCCATTATAGTTTTATATGTCAAAATGAGCTGATGGTGTCATAATGGCAACATGATGTCACAATTATGATGTCAGAAAGGATTTGTTATGTTTCAATGGTATGTCTGATGTCAGTTGTCATTAGTTCCCATGAGGATATAGATACAAAATGGTTCTGTGATGTCACAGAGGCCATCAGTGTTTTCAAAGGTGATAAGAAGTCATAATAGTTTTGGGATGGCACAATGTGATCCGTAATGTCACAATGGAAATGTAACGTCCCATTTGGTTTTTGCTCTGAGCTTATGGTCAGCACCCAAGCCCTGTGTTCAACCCCAAAACCTAGCCACCAAGGGCCCAACTAGGAGTGGTCAAAGTTTTCAAAACTTGATGAGCTTCACGAGCCCTAAATGACAGGAAGCATTGTGATATTACACATGTGCTTAGATTTAGCAAGCTTACAGAAACCTAGAAAGGCACCATTGCCAATAATGAATCATTTTATTAGGTTCAGCTTCCTTGTTGTCTGCCAGAAGGATCCTTGAATAAATTGTACCAGGTTATTTCAACACTGGAACGTAGTCTAACAAAGACAGACCAAGTGCAGGCAACTTGGCCTGACATGGGAGGTGGCAAAAATGAAGGCTTCCTGTCAAAACAGCACTGGGGAGAGAGACAGCTTGGGGTACAAAGAGGTCTTTTGCTCTTGGGCTTCAGAGCCTGCCCACAATTCTCCTCACTAATTGGCCCAGATGTAGTTGTTTGTTACACAGCTGTACAGGAGTGAGGCCTTTGTCTGCCTATTCCAAAAATGAGGCAGACTTCCTCCAGCAACCTGTGGTTTGGAGAAAACCTCAGACTACACTAGGAACAGTGAAGGGAACCCTGAAACATGCATTGTTTTGAATGCACTGTCTGTGCAATGAAATCATTCTATTCAAAGCAAATTTCCTATCTGGGTGCCTTTCATCATAATGACTCTGGACCTTAACAGATAGAAATGCATGCATACTTACATGCAGAGACATGGAGTTACTTTTTTTTAATTTGTATTTGCAGGTCCGGGGGTTGAATTATGAGCTTAGGCACTCTCCCTGAGTTCCTTTAGCTCCAGGGTAGCAATCTGCTTTTGAGCCACAGCCCTACTCATGGCGATATTTTATCCCTGTGATCCTTCAGAAATAAGAGTGCTGTGGACTTTCCTGTCATGGCAGAATTCATAATGGCATTCTCTACCTCTCAGCCTCCTGAAGAGCTAGGATTACAGGCAGAAGCAAATGACACCTGGCTTTCTTTTCTTCTTCTCATTCATTTCTTTCATTGTGACAAACTGAAATCTTCACAGTGTCAGTCCAATGGTTTGCATTTCGAAGTAAAATACCCAGGACTGGAGTTGAAGTGCCAGTACTGCCACCTACAAATGAAGGGAGATCTTGAGAAAAACATTCCTATCCATGAGAATGCCTAATGGAATGTTATAAAATTAACAATTAAATTTGCAGTTAGTTCATGTTTCTCGTATAGAATGACACACAAAAAGTAGTGGATTATGTCTTCCATTCCAGCACCATGCTATGATTCTCCTAATTAAACAATACAGACTACTTTTACATTAATGCTTTAGTAAGTATTCAACCATGATACTTCATTAAATGGAGGCATAATTTAATAATAATTCATAATATATATAATTTAATATCCTCACATTGTCTCTCTCATATATATTGCAAGCTATACATCTATCTATCTATCGATTGATCTATCAATCGATCTATTTATATCTATATCTGTATCTATATCTATAGATATAGATATATATCTATATCTATCAGCCACTACCAAAGCTTGTTCCCAGGCCCTCAGAACTGGCTGGTAGCTCAGTTTGCCGAAGTCTTTTGTTCTACAACTCTCCCTTTCATGAATTGGGCATTGTGGGCTGTGAGTTCCAATCTCACCATGGCCCAAAATTTTATATGTGGAGTCAGAAGCCAATTTTGACCCATTTTTTCCTTCTTTGTGAAAGTCCTGGGTCTCAGTATGATGTATAATCCATATGCAAATAAATCCATGTGATAAGATGTAATAAATGAAATAAATGTTATATATGTAGTAATACTCAATAAAATAAAAAAATAAGGGTAATAAATGTCATATGGAGTAAACCCATGTATGCAAATAGATCTCATATATGAATATTATCTTTTTCAGTGCTGGGGCTTGAATTTGGGCCCTATAAACTGGGCTGAATTTCTTGTCTTCAACGATGGTGAGCTTTCTCTTCCCCATAGTGCCACTGAGTAACCTAGACCCAGTGTTCAAATCTCAGGCCTGCCAGAAAAATGGTGCAAATTCCAAGCCAGGGCCTTAAATTTTTTTGGCCAGGCCTGGGGCAACTCTGCCTCAGCTTTGATCATCGTAGGCTGGGATGCAGCCTCTGGTCCCACAGCCCATCCTGAGATCCTAGGACCCGAGTTCAAATCTTAGGACTGGCAAACAATAAGTGCTGGCAAGGTGGCTCAGAAATAGAGTACTTGCCTTGCATGCATAAGGCCCTGTGTTCGATTCCTCAGCACCACATAAGCATAAAAAAGCTTGAAGTAGTGCTATGACCCAAGTGGTAGAGCAACAGCCCTGAGCTGAAGAGTTGAGAGACAGGACCCAGACCGAGAGTTCTGACCCCAAAACCGAAAAAAAGAGAGGGAGGAAAAAAAGAGAAGGATAAAACTGGGAAGTTCTAGAAGCCACTTTTACATTGTTTTTTCCTTTGCATTGGAAACATCCTGGGTCTAACTCACAGGGCCCGGAAAGTGTACATTACCTTGCACTGCTGAAGTTTGGTGGGCTATCTATCAGGGAAGCCATAGCCAAACCAGCAACCTAGGCCCAGGGTGTGAATTCCAGGACTGCCACCTATGAATAGCGGGAGATCCTAAGAAACGCATTCTGATATACATCCATATGAATAGAATGTTGTAAAGTAACAATTACATTCGTAGTTAGTGTATGATTATATTATAAAATAATACACAATAATTATAGTATATTGACTAATTTTCAATTAATACTTTGTTATGTATTCAACCATAATACTTAATAAAGGAAGGAATGATTTATTGATAATTGGTAGTAATATAGTATGTATAATTAAATATACATACATCTCTGAATTGTTTTATACATACATACATAATATATGCACACATTGTGTATGTATATATATATATATATATATATGTAACAATCTACATATCTATTTCTACACTTGTCATTCCTGAGGTTCAGTGCTAGAGTGCTCGCCTAGTATGTATGTAGCCCTGGGTTCGATTCCACACTATCACATGCACAGAAAAAGCCGGAAATAGTGCTGTCACTCAAGAAGTCAAGTACTGGCTTTGAGCATGAACGCTTAGGGACTGTGTCTAGGCCCTTACTCAAGCCCCAGGACTGGATCCAAAAACAAGTTAGAATGTTCTGACTGCAAGTATAGAAGGCAAGGCAAGGATTTCAAATACCTCATCACAGAGCAAGCTGGGAGTATGAAGCTGACAGCTGCCAACTAACCTGACTTAGCTAGTAGTGAACAGATACAACCCAGCACCATGGAACCAGACACTGCTTCCTACCTCTAGTTGCTTGGGGGATGAGATCAGACACTGGTGGTTTGAAAACTCAGCCCTGGCAGGAAGTCTGGAAGACTCTGAGCTGTGCCTCAAAGTGGTAGAGCTCTCGCCTTGAGGAAAAGTTCTTAGGACAGGACCTCCAACCTATGAGTGCAATCCCCGAGGCTGATGACCCTCCCCACATCTAAAACATTTGATGTGAACTTGTGTTCTTTGTGAAAGAATGGTGATACTGATGAAAGCAACCTAAATCTAATGACAGTTTGTGGGATACAGCTATGTGATGAGTCCTTCCTGGGGTGCTGGTTGTTCATGGGGAGCTGGGTCGTTCATGGGGTACTGTGTGCTGAGTCCTTCTCATGGTGCAATGTGCTGAGTCCTTCACGAGTTGTATTCATTTATCTGGTCCTTATAAGAGCTACACAAGTAAGATGATTGTGCAGATGAGAAAGTTGAGGCTCGGATATGTCCCCAAGGTAGGGCCAAATTTCTGTATATACTGAGCTCTAGTGACTTGTCCCCTGCAGACAATTGTTTTGGTTTAGTTTTCTCCATCATGAACCTTGAACTCAGAACCTAGGTGCTGATTTTTTTTTCTTGGGCTCATGGCTAACTTTCTACCATGGGGAGCCAAGGTCTCCCTTGCAGCAAAGTGTCACTGGTTAGGTGTCTTTAGCTGAGGTCTATCATCCTGCCTGCTCAGGAAGCTGAGGATCTAGGTTCAAAACTATCCCAGATCACAGTCCAAAGCCAGCCTGAGCTGGAAATTCTTTGACAGAAAGCCTGAAGGGGTGCTGAAGCTCCAATGGTAGAGCATTAGACTTGAGCTGAAGAGCTCAGAGACAGCACCCAGGCCCAGACTTGAACAACTCCAACTTACAAAAAAAGAAAGAAACCTGAAGTGGAGTGCTGGGAATGTTTCTTAGGGGTAGACTGCTTTGCAGGTGTGAAACCCTGGGTTTGAATCCTCAGTACCTCATCCCTAGAAAAGTAACTCATCCCTGAAGTGGCTCTGTGGCTCAAGTGGTAGAGTGCTGTCCTTGTACCAGAGAAACAGTTGCAGTGGTTAGGTCCTGAGTTCAAGCACCAGGATTGGTGTACACACACACACACACACACACACACACACACACACACACACACACGGAGGTATCGTTGCCAATAATGAATCATTTCATTAGGTATAGCTCCCTAATTGTCTACCAGGAGCACTCTTGAATTAATGGTAGCAGTTTGTTTCAACATTGAAACATAGTCTTATAAAGACAGGATGAGTGCAGGGAACTTGGCCTGCCCCGGGATGTGGCACAAATGAAGTTTTCCTGTCAAAACAGAGCACTGCGGAGAGAGAGAGCTTGGGGTAAAAAGAGGCCTTTTTCTCCTGACCTTCAGAGCCTGCCCACACTCATTCTCAGTAATTGGCCTGGATGAATTGTTTGTTACACAGCTGTACAGGAGTGAGGCCTTTTGTCTGCCTGTTCCAACAATGAAGCAGAGTTCCTCCAGCAGCCTTGGGTATGGAGAACCCCTCAGGCTACTCTGGGAACAGTGAGGGGAGCCCCCGGGCATGCACTGTCTCCAAAGTATTGTCTGTGCTATGAAATCATTCTATTCAAAGCGAATTTGCTAGCTGGGTGCCTTTCTACATAGAAAGTCTGGATGTTCACTGATACAAATACATTCATACATTCACAGACACATGGAGTTACTGGCTCATTTTTTTTTTGTGTGTGTGGCACTTCCCGAGGCTTGAACTGTGAGCCTAGACATTTTCCCTGAGCTCCTTTTGCTCTAGGAAGCATTTTATTGTGTCTTAAACCATGATTACCCTAGGCTGGGGTGCGATGATACAGGAATCCTAGGCCCTAGTTCAACTCTCAGTACTGGCAAAAATACATCAAACCAACAAAATGGAGAAGAAAAAAAAACAGGAATTTACAAAACAGTTTTTCCTTGGTTTCCTGGGTCTCAGTGACTTGCCTTGAAAATTGTATGGACCTTCCATGGCTGAAGGCTGGCAGGCTGGCAGCCTGAGTCCAACTCAGACACCTGGTCCCTGAGTTCAATCCTGAGATTGCCACTTACACATGGCTGAAGATCCTAGGAAATTCATTCCTATATATAGGAACACTAATAGAATGTTTGAAATGTACTAATTGAATTACTAATTAGCTAGTCATTCCAGTATAAGATTGTATGCAATAAATATAGGTCATTGATTAATAAATTATTAAGTCTTCTACCGTGATTAATTAATGGAGGCATAATTTTAGACCAAATAATTGGTAGTAATAGAATATAAGAAAATAAGATATAGACATCACACTTTATATAGGGTTATACACTAGAATTTACATAAATGTCTATCTGTCTCTCTTTATTCATTTATAGATGTATATACATATGTAAATACACACACATGCACACAAAAACACACATACACAGACACACACTGCAATCTAAACATCTATCTGTTTATATATTGGCCATTCCTAGGACTTAATCTCAGGTCCTCAAATTTGCCCATCAACTTCACTTGCATGAGACTGATGTGCTAACATTTACCCATTCATGAAGTGGACCTGCTGGGCTCTGAGTTCAAGTCACAGAATTGCCAACAACTGAATCCTGGTGGGAAAGCCAATTGCCCCACTTGTTTTCCTTATTGGTGAAAGTCCTTGGTTTCACGAATGATGTAGAATACAGAGGCAAATCTATTTCTTATGTAATAGGATGCAAAAAATGTTATATGTGTAATCATACTCACTAAAATACATAAGAAATAAATAAAACACAAAAATAAAATGAATACACGAACCGCAAAATGCAGTAAGCATGTATACGAATATTATTTTTTGAGAGCTAGGACTTGAGTTCAGGACCTAGGAACAAGCCTGACTTTCTTGTCTTACAGCACGGTGATCTTCCCCATCTCCCACAGTGCTGCAGATTTATCCAGACCCTGAGTTCAAATCCCAGGCCTGGTAGAAAAAAAGGTCATGAATTCCAAGCCAAGGGGCCTCATAATATTTCAAATATTTTAATGTATGTATGTGTGTATATATGTGTGTATGTATGTGTGTATGTATGTATGTATGTATGAATGTATTTATTTATTTATTTATATTTTGTCCAGCACAGAGCTTGAACTCAGTTCATGGCGATTCTGCCTCAGCTTTGATCACGCTAGGCTAGGGTACAACCACTAGACCCAAAACCAAATCTGGGTTCCTGGGCCCCAAAGGCAGAAGGAAAAAAAGGAAAAACAAATAATTAATGCTACACAGGAAAAAAAAAAACAAACCTGGCATCTTGCAGATGGCTGCCAGTTTTGCATTTGTTTTCTTTGCAAGGTGACTATGCTGGGTCTGAATGACACGGTTGAAAAATGTTGGTAACATTGCATTGCTGAAGGCTGGCAGGATACCAGGGAAGCAATAGGCCAACATAGCAACATAGGTCCTGTGTTTGAAACCCAGTCCTGACCCCTACCAATGGAGGGAGATCCTAAGAGTCTCATTCCTATTCAGAGGAATACTGATGGAATGTTATGAATGGCAAGGTTGAATTAGTTGTTTCTGAATACTACTATACAATTAGACAGAGTGATTTTAGGAGGCCAATGGATTTTAATGAATATTTTTGACACATTCAAAAAATACTATTAATTACATGGACGCAATAGTTTTGGAACAGTGGTTGATTTAATTGATAATTCATTAAGGATGAAAACAATAATATTAATTATATGGAGGCATAATAAATACCTAAGAATTGGTACGAATGTAGCCTATATAACTGAATAATGTATAGACAACTCTGGCACTCTATAAAGATATATATTTATTTGTGTACTACCATCTGCATGTCAATCTGTTCTTATTCTGTCAACCCCTGGGGCTCAATCTCAGGTGCTGGAAATGTTTGTCAGCTCAATATGCCCCAGGATGGCATACTGACACTCACCCATTCATGAATTGGGCCTTGTAGGCAGTGAGTTCAGATCTCAGCACTCACAAAAATTTTATCATGGAGTAACAATCCCATGGTAACACAGGTTTTCTTTTTCTGTGAAACTCCTGGTGTCAGCTGTGAAGTTTCATACATGGGCAAAACTATATCCTATATAATAAATGTAATAAATATTTCATTGTCATAACAGTCAATAAAATAGATGGTAAATAAATGAATAAAACAAAAAATAAAATGAACAACCACACTAAGCACAATATGGGGTCAACATACGGGTCTCTATCTCAGGGCCTGGGAATTGCTTGGCAGCTGAATTGGCTACAGGCTGCTGTGCTGACAGTCACCCAATCATGAATTGAACCTTCTAGGCCCTGAGTTTATATCCCAGTACTGCTAAAAGTGTTATCGAGGAGTGAGAAGCCAAGCGTGACACATTTTCTTTTTCTTTGAAAGTGATCAGTGACATGTAGGATGTATAATTCAGTTGCACATCTATATTCTATGAAATAAGATGTCATAAATATAAAAAATGTCCTAGGTGGAAGCATTGTCACTACAATAAATGAAAAACAGATTGAATTAGTAGTGAATCATTGTAGGATAAAATTAGACACAATAATTATAGAACGTGGATTAAGTTCAATATTTTATCAATCATTAAAAGAATAAAAATTGCATGGAAACATTAATGCCTAATAATTGGAAGTAACACATGATGCATGATTTAATAATATCTAGACATCTGTCTCATTCTATAAAATATATAATTATATGAATGGATGTATGTACATGTGTGATAAAAATAACAGGCTATTGACTAATTATTAATTAATGCTTTATTAATTGTTAACTTGGACACATCATTAAATGGAGCCATAATTTACTATTTAAGGTTTGATAGTAATAATATCCATAAATTAATATATACAAATATCTTTTGTGTATATAATATTTATATATAGCAATCTATTTCTATTTATACCTCGTTCACTCCTGGGACTCGGTGTTTGAGTGCTCACCTATAAGCATGAAGCACTGGGTTCAATTCCTGAGAGCCACATAAACAGAAAGCTCAGAAGTTCTACTGTCTTTCAATCAATTGAGTGCTAGCCTTGAGTACAAATGCTTAGGGACAGTGTCATAGCCCTTACTCAAGCCCCAGGACTGCCGCCAAAAAAAGGTAGAATGTTCTAAATGCAACTATATAAGGACAGGTCTTCAAGTACCTCATCACAGAGAAAACTAGTAGTCTGGTGCTGACAGCTGCCACCTAAACTGACTTAACCAGATGTAAACTGCTGCAACCGAGCTCCATGGGTTACCCCCATCATCCTGGCTTACCCCCATCATCCTGGCTTACCCTGGCTTATCCACGATATCCTGGCTGCTCGGGGCTTTAAAACATGGCAGGAAGTCTGCTAGATTCTTGGAAATATGGCTCGAAGTGTAGAGCTCTAGCCTTGAGCAAATGTTATTAGAAAAGTATCCCCATGCTTTGAGTTAGAGACCCATGGCTAACCCCCCCCCAAAAAAACCCACCCCACTAAACCATTAGATGTGAACTTGTGTGGTTTGTGAAATGTTCCTCAAAGAATGGTGATACTGATGAAAGCACCCTAATTCTAATGACAGCTTGTGGAAGAGTGCTATGTGCTGAGTCCTTCATAGGGTGCTCTGTGCTGAGTCTTGCATTGGGAGCTGGGTGCTGAGTCTTCCACAGGATGCTCTGTGCTGAGTCATGCAAAGAGTGCCATGTACTGTGTCCTTCACAGAGTGCATTCTTCCATATGGCCCTTGTAAGAGCTCTACAACTGAGATGATCATGCCGAGAATATTGAGACTAAGATATGTCCCCTTGGCAGGAACAAAATTATGTATTACTGAAGACTAGTCAGTTGTCTACTGCAGACAATTGTTTTGTTTTGTTTTTTTCTCAGTCATGAACCTCGAAATAGGGGCCTAGGTGCTGTCCCTTACCCCTTGGGCTCATGGCTAGCACTCCACCACATTGAACCAAAAACCTTCTTTTAGCAGAGGCCACAGCCTAGTGTTCTATAGCTGAGATCTGTCCTCCTGCCTTCTCAGGAAGCTGAGATTTGAGTATCTGAGTTCCAAACTATCCCAGACATTAAAGGTCCCATGAGACTATTATCTCCAATTCACCACTAAGAAATCTGAAGTGGAAGCTTGGTGCTTGTGTCTCATGCCTGTCATCCTAGCTACTCAGGAGGATGAGATCTCAGGATCAAGGTTCAAAGCTAACCTGGGCAGGAAAGGCCTTGAGACACATAGCTCCAATGCACCACAAGAAAAGCTGAAGTGGCACTTTGGCTCAAGTGGTATAACACAAGACTTGAGCCAAAGAGGTCAAGGACAGCACCCAGGCTAGACTTCAGGTCCTACAACAATAAAAGAAAGACAGAAACAATCTAACAAACCTGAAGTAGAGGGCTGGGAATGTGCTTTAGTGGTAGAGTGCTTTAAATGTATGAAACCCTTGGTTTAATTTCTCAGGACCACATCACTAAAAAAAAAGGCTGAAGTGCCTCTGTGGCTCAAGTGGAAGAGGCAATCCTTGTATAAGAGAAACTACACACAGTACTCAGTTCCTGAGTTCAAACTCAAAGAATGGTGTATGTGCCTGCGCACATGTGTGCTTACACATACACACACACACACACACACACACACACACACACACACACACACAGACTAGAAAGTGATGCTGTGTTCAACCAGCCCTGTGTTCAACCCCAAATCCTAGACATCCAGGGCCCAACTAGGAGAGGTCAAACATTCCAAAACCTGATGAGATTCACTAGCCTTGTATGACAGGAAGCTTTGTGATATCACATATGTGCTTGGATTTCCGAAGCTTCTGGAAACCTAAGAGAAGCATCATAGGCCCATCATCGCCCTCAATGAAACACTTCATGAGGTTCAGTGCCCTAGTTATCTGCCTGAAGGACTCCTGAATTATATTAAGTACTGTATGTGAACAGCATAATACAGTCTCCCAAAGGCAGGATAAGTGCACAGGACTTGGCCTGCCACTGAACGTGCAACAAATGAAGGCTTCCTGTCAAACCAGAGTATTGGGGAGAGAGATAGCTAAGGCTACAAAGAGACCTTTTTCTTCTGACCTGCAGATCCTGCCCACACTCATCCTCACTATCTGACGTGGAGGAAGTTGTTTGTTACACAGCTGTACAGGACTGAGGCCTTTTGTCTGCCTATCCAGTCAATGAGAGAGACTTCTTCCAGCAGGCCTGGGATGCAGAGAAACCCTCAGGCTACTCTGGGAAAAGTGAGAGGAGCCCAGGAACATGCACTGTCATCAAACCACTCTCTGTTATGAAATCATTGTATTAAATACAAATTTCCTAGGTTGGTGCTGTTCATCATAGCTACTCTGGAGCTTCACCTATAGAAATACATACATATATACACAAAGACACGGAGGTACAGGCTCTTTTTGAGGGGTCAGGTCCTAGGGATGAACTATGAGCCTAGGCATTGTCCTTGAGCTCCTTTTGCTCAAGAGTAGTGCATTAACCTTGAATCAAAGCCCCACTTCTGGGTTTTTCTATGATGTCTTAGAAATAACAGTGTCATGGACTTTCCTAAGCTGGCTGGATTCAAACTCATATTCTCTACATCTCAGCCTGCTGAGGAGCTGGGATAACAGTAAGAAGCCACTGACACCTTCTTTCCTTATTTCTTCATTTTTTAATCTGGACAATCTGACTCATTAAAAGGGTAATTCAATGGTTTGAATTTATAAGTCAACTACCCAATGTTCTTTATAAATGCTTTCTATGAAAAGTATTTTCTCTCCTCATCTTCTCCTCTGGTCACAGGTTTGAACCAAAAGTGAGAAATGAATGCCACAGCATTTGTGAGCAAATGTCCACAGGATATGCAAGCTCTGTCATTTAACATTGAGTTGAAGTGAATTTACTGTCTCAGGATGAGAGGACCAAAAACTGGAGTGATCCTCACACTGTCTGAATTGCACCTTTTGCCTATAAAATGATCTAATAATTATGATTGTTGGGTGTCTCAAAACCTTAAATATCTAGAACACACTAGAAGTATCTTCATGTATCTCTTGAGATTTTGTGTGGAGAGGCTCCTAAGGGAATCCCTGAGGAAAGCCACTTGAAGCCTCTTCAGGAAATCACCATTCAAAGTCAGCCTGAGCAGGAAGTCTGTGAGACTCTACTCTCCAACAAACCATCAGAGAACCAGAAGTTGAACAGTGGCACAGAGGATAGAGCTCCAGCTTTGAGGGAGAAAGCTGAGCAGGAGACACAGCCTAGTCCAGGCAGGAAAGCCTGGTATGTGCTTATGTCCAATTAACCACCAGATGGTTGGAAGTGGAGCTGTGGGGGTGGTAAAGCCTCAGCCTTGGGAAAATAAGCTGAGGAATGCGTCGGGCCCTGAGTTTAAGCCCTGGGATGGCCACAAAATATTTCAAAAAGAGAAGGCCAAGTTTATATATCAGTGCCCTACCTACTTATGTGTGTATATTACTTCCCTGAGTACAAACAGACTGTATGCAATAATTCTGCTTTTATTTACTGGATTATTTTTCAGATATATTCCTTGTGCATACTGCATCATTCTCTTCATTTCAGACCCATGGTTTTCTCTTCCAGGATTCCCGGCCTGTGTCCTTATATGATGCACAATGAAACTTTCAGCAACCTTTAGTTACAATTTATTATGAGGCCAATTCAGGAGCCATCACAAATCAGGCAGGGGAAGAGAAAATCAGGTTTCATAGAAGTAACCAGTATTCAGAAAGTTAAACTTGGGGACATAAAATGGTAGCATACTTATGTAAAAACTACCATTAAGGAAAAGATGAGGGGCCTGGGAATGTGGATTACTGAGAGAGTGCTTGCCTAGCATGCAAGAAGTCCTGGGTATGATTCCTCAGTAGTACATACACAGAACAAGCCAGAATATGTGCTGTGGCTCAAGCAATAGTGTGCTACAGACAATGCCTAGGCCTTGAGTTCAACCCAAGAACTGGCAAAGAGATAGCTAGCTAGATAGTTAGTTAGTTAGGTAGGTAGGTAGGTAGGTAGATAGATACATAGATTCATAGATACATAGATAGAAACAGATAGATAGATACATAGATATATAGAAAGAAAGAAAAATGATAGATGAATTGGATCTTGGACACCAGGAGGAAAGAAGGGAACAATTCCCAGTCATGAGGCCTTCTGCAGTGTGCCAGGCCACCAGCATCGCATTCACACAATCACAGAGCAGGAAGACTGTCTCTTTCCCACTTCTTAGGCAGCCAAGGGCCACAGAGCCAAGAGGGCAGAGGTAGGTTCTAACTTAGGTGCTTGGAGAGAGAAGAGAAACAGCCCTGCCTCTATTTGGTCTTGGGATTTGCATTAATTACTTGGAGAATGAAGGAAGGAGAATGCACTGGCAGAGGTAAAAGAAGGGCCTTCAGATCTGACTGATGGAGAATAAAAAACCCACTCCCTAAGACCAGAGAGCAGGTTTTTTCTTCTCTGCTCCTCCCCTCTCCCCCACTAAACTGGTTCTCTATTGGTAAACTAAACATAGCCTGAGTCTCCCTTCACCTGAAGAGGAAGGTTAATTAGTAATTGTTTGAAGAGGCTGACAAAAGCCTGACCCTGGTTTAACTCTAACAAATGTTTCAGGTTTCCCCCCATTGCTGGTAGTGCCTGGAATGAATTGGTTTTGCAACTAACTTCCCTGTTGAGTGTGTACATTCTGCCTCCTAATCCTACAGGCCTGCTCTCTGCAACTAGCCTGGCTTTTGCAACTGTTTTCTGTCATTCAAATACAGTGTTACACTGGAGTTCTTCCTGCTAACAGGACTAGGACTTGGATCCTGAAAACTTCATTTGAACACAGGATGGGTCAATAATGTTTCTTTCCTGCTTCTATAGCTCAAGAACTCTAGGAACATTTAGAGTACCAGTAACTTCTCATCACCAAGGAAAAACAGGGAACTCTTGAACATCTGAACTTTCAGAAGTGGAAGTCAGATTATCATAGACTTTTCTGCCCTGGCTGGTTTTACTCTGTGTCCTGAGACCTCAGCCTCCTGAGCAAGGGGGGAGGGCCTGAGTTACTAGTGCTCTGCTAGGTTCAGAACTGTAATGACATTGACAATACAAGTCAACTGCTTATCACAAAGGGATTGGAGAGCATATTAAGCCTTTCAATATTAGACCTTTCAGAACCCTGTGGACACAAGATTACAATGCTAGAGTCTGAGAGGCTGGGCATATGGATCTGCTACACTTGAACCTGGAGCTCTAACTCCAATTCTGGTGTAGATCAGTGTTCATTTTCCAAAGAATGATCTCATCATTAGCAAATAGGACCTGGGTTCAAATCCGAGTCTTCACGCCAATGGCAGGAGATTACAAGAGACTCATTCCTAAGGATAGGAATACCGTTTGAAAGAGTAGTTCATGAATCCATCTAGTCTAAAATTGGATGCAATAATCCTAGAATGCTGATTGATCTTAATTAATAGTTTATTAAGCATGAAAAGAATAATATTCCTCCAATGGGTGTATAATAAATACCTAAGAGTTAGTAGGAACGTAGTAGGTGTCATTGAATCATAGATAGATGGCTCTGGCACTCTTTACCAATATATATTTATTTGTATACCACCATCTACCTATTCATGTATAGCTGTTTTGGCCAAACCTGGGTGTCAATCTCAGTGCCTGCGGACCACCATACAGCTTCATTGGCTAGAGGCTGCCATTCTCAAACTCACCCTTTCATGAAATGGGCCTGATAGGCACTGAGTTCAGATCCTCTCACTGCCAGGCATGATGGAGAACATATCTAAAATCTAGATGCTATGTGACAGGATGTAAACAATGAAATAAATTGTATAGGTGTCATCAGAGTCAATAAAATAAATGGTAAATAAATGAATGAAACAAGAAATAAAATGAATAGCCACAACAAACACAATATCGACTGAACATCTGGACAGAAGTATAAATCCTATCTTTAAAATGTATATAAGGAGTATCTTTTCCAGGCCTGAGGCTTGAATTCAGCCCCCCCTATGAGGAGGGAATGGCGGAGATCCTGAGATACTCGTTTCTGGACCTAGGAAGAGTCATGGAATGCAATCGATCTCATCTTTGAGTGAGTAGTTCGTGCATGATGTGAGTAGGAAATGATAGGCAAGACTCATGGGGTATTTATTATTTGTAAAGAGCAGTTGAGGAAGTGTGACAATAATCATCATTGTCATGAAATGGAGTCATCAGGAAAGATCCAAGAATCGGTAGTCACACAGATTGGATTCCATCACAGGTCACCATCTCTCCTACTCTTTACAAATATGTACTTACTTGCATGATACCTTCAGCTTTTGAATGGATGACTATTATGCTTCTCACTCCCCCCCCCCCCCCAGGGAGGCTCAATCTTAGGTCCTGGGAACAGCCCAGCTCCTTTATGGCTCACAGGCTGTTGTGTTCATGTGGACCCATTCACCAATTGGGCCTGCTGGGCCCTGAGTTCAGATCCCAGCCCTGACAAAAGATTCATCTTCATATCAGAAGCCAATCGTTCCACCTGTTTTCCTTTCCTGTGCAAGTCCTGGGTCTCAGGTATAATGGAGAATTTGTGGTCCACCCTGTGGCCATGGGAATAAGTTGTTATCCATGTAAGCCCAGTTATACCTGTCGCCATATCCTCAAGAAAATACACAATACATCCATGAATAGCATACAAAATAAAGAAAATAACTACACTCAACGCACGATGCAATCCTCACACAGATGTGAATATATACTCCATGTTTCAATGATGCATTGAGGAATATTTTGACTTCCTTGGGGCTCGATCTCTATTCCTGGGAGCGGCCCAGCTCCTTAGTGGCTCACAGGTTGGTGTGATCACGTGGACCCATTGGCCAGTTGGGCCTCCTAGGACCTGAGTTTGAATGCCAGCACTGCTAACAATTCACCCTGATGTGAGAAGCCAGTCGTTGCATCTGTTTTCCTGTGCTGTGCAAGTTCTGGGCCTCACCTAGGAGGAAGACTGTATAGACAACTCTATATTCATTGCAATAGGTTGTCATCCAATTCACCAGAGTTATATCTACCATCCTTTACTCAAGAAAAAACACAATACATCAATGAATAAGACACAAAATAAAGAGAATGACTACACCGAACGCAAGATGCCGCTCACCCATGTTTGGAAATATAGATCCCCTGTTTAATTATGAATGTATGACTATATTGGCCCCCACCAGATCTCGATCTCAGGTCCCAGGAATGGCCTAGCTCCTTAGTGGCTCACAGGCTGGTGTGCTCACCATAACCCATTCACCAATCGGGATTGCTAGGCATTGAGTTCAAATTCCAGCACTGACTAAAGATTCATTCTGATGTGAGAAGCCTATGGTTGCACATGTTTTCCTGTCCTGTGAATGTCCTGGGTCTCAGGGAGGATGGAGAATGCTCTATAGGCAACTCTATAGCCATGGGAATAGGTTGTCATCCATATCAGCACAGTTATATCTGTCACCATACTTAATAAAATACACAATACATCCATGAATAAGACACAAAATAAAAAGAATAACTACACTGAATGCAAGATGCATACCACACCTGTAGGTCAAGAGAGATCCTATGCTTATATAAGGTGAGCTTGCTATTTTTCCGGTGCTGGGGCTTCAAATCAGGCCCTGGACCAGGCCTGACATTCTAGTCTTCATGGATAGTGAGCTTTCACTTCCCCCAAAGTGCAACAGAGCTACCCAGACCTGAGTTCAAATCTCAACGCTGACAAAAGATTCATCCTGATGTCAGAAGCCAGTTGTTGCACATGTTTTCCTCTCCTGTGAAAGTCATGGGTCTCAACTATGATGGAGAATGCATAGGCAAACCTCTAACCATGGGAACAGGTTGTCATTCATGTCAGCACAGTTTTACGTGTCACCATATTTTGTAACATACCAAATACCTCCATGAATTAAAGACAAAAAAAGGAGAAGTGCACCAAACACAAGATGCTGACCACCCAAATATGTCAATATAGATCCTATGTTTAAATTATGGATTTATGACTATATTGGACCACCCCCTGAGGATCAATGTAAGATCTTGGGAATGGCCTAGCTCTTTAGTTGCTCACAGGTTGGCGTGTTCACTTTGACTTATTGGACAATTGGTCCTGCTGGCCCTGAGTTCAGATCCCATTACTACCAACAAGTGGATCGTGGAGTAAAAACCCGAGTGTGAAACTTGGTTTCCTATTCTCTGAGAATCCTGGGTGTCAGGCATGATGGAGAACATTTCTACAAATCTAGATGCTCTGTGATAGGATGTCATCAATGTAATAAAGGTAATAGTAAAACATAGTAAAATCAAGGGTTAATAAATGAACAAAACAAAAAATACAAGGAACAACCACACAAAACATGTATGGACTGAACATCTATGGGTAAGTATAAATACTATCTTTACAATGTGTATAAATAATATGTTTCTAGGGCTGGGTCTTGAATTCAGGACTAGTGAACAGGCCTGATTTTATGTTCAAGTACAGTTATCTTCCCCTTCATCCACACTGCTGCAGATTTACCCAGATCCTGAGTTCAAATCCAAAGCCTGGAAGAATAAACAGCACGAAGTGCAAGCCAGGGAACTAATTTACTTTTTTTAATTTTTCTCAGCACCGCGTTTGAACTCAGGTCTTGGCAACTCTGCCTCAGCTTCTATCACCGTATGCTAGGATGCAGCCACTGGACCCACAGCTCTTCCTGAGATCCTAGTCACCTAGGTCTTGCAGAAACAATGCTCAAGAAAAATGCCTTTTTACATTTTCTTCCTTTGCACGGTGACCCTCCTGAGTCTGAATTACACTGTTGCAAAAGGTACTTCACCTTGCATTGCTGAAGGCTGGCAGACTATCAGGGAAGCCGTAGGCCTACGTGGCAACATAGGCCCTGATTTCGAATCCCTGTCCTGACACCAACCAATGGCAAGAGATACTAAGAAACTGGTTCCTATTCATAAGAATAACAATGGAATGTTATCAATGTCATGGTTGAATGAGTTGATTGTGAATCATGCTCCTATAAAATTAGGCAGCATCATTTCAGGAGGTTCATTGATTTCATTTATTATTTATAAAGAATTAAAAGAATATTATTACTTACAGGAATGCAATAATTTCAGGACACTGATTGATTTCATTCATAGTATATGGATGAAAACAATAACATTAATTATATAGAGGCATAATAAATACCCAGGAATTGGTAGGAATGTAGTCTATGTAACTGACTAATGTATAGACATCTCTGGCACTCTAAAAATTATATATTTATTAGCGTGCTGCCATCTTCATGTCAATCTGTTCTTATTTTGTTAACCACTGGGACTCAATATCAGGTCCTGGGAATTGCCTGTCTGCTCAATTTGCCCCAGGATGGCATGTTGACACTCACCCATTCATTAATTTGGCCTTGTAGGCCATGAGTTCAGATGACAGCACTCCCAAACAATGAATCATGGAGTAAGAAACTGATGGTGACACATCTTTTCCTTTTCTGTGAATGTCCTGGGTGTCAGGTATGAAGTGGAATACATATGCAGACCTATATCCTATGTAATCAATGTAATCAATGTTCTATGTGCCATAATAGCCAATAAAATAAATGGTCAATACATGAATAAAACTAAAAAATAAAATAACTACACTGAATGCAATATGGAGTCAACATATGTATATAAATAGAAATCATATATGTGAATTGTACATGAATATGACGTTTTCTATAGGTGGGGATTGATTTCAGGCCTAAGGAACAGACTTGAATTTCTTGACTTCAAGGGGGCAAGCTTCCCCTTCCCGCACAGTGGAACAGAGTTACCAAGACAATGAGTTCCAATCACAGTCCTGGCAGAAAAAATGGCACCTTTATACTATGTGATGTCCAATTCTTAGGTATTTCATTATGCCTCCATTTTATTACTGTGATTGTTTAAATGCTTCATAAAGTATTAATTAAAATCAATCAGTGTCCTATATTTGTGTATAATTTTATCCTAGAATCATTCAAAAAATGCTCATTCAATCTTGACATACATCACATTCCATTGGTAATCATATGGATGGGAACAAGTTTTTTAGGATCTCCTGCCATTTGGAGGTGGTGGCAGGACCAGGACTTGAACTGTGGGCTCCAACTCCTACTTCAACCCAAGGATAGGGAACTCACCGGTCTGTCCAAGAACAATAGCAAGACCAATTAGGCAGGCACCAGTAGCTCTAAGTAGTTCTTGATACTTACAAGGCTGTGATAGGAGGAAAATGGTCAAAGTCACCCTAGGCAGGAAAGTCCTTGAGACCTCTGTCCAAATTCTTTGTCAACAAAGCCAGAAGCTCTGTGGCTCCTGTGTGGAGTATAAGCCTTGAGCAAAAAAAAGCTCACAGACAGTGCCCAGATCCTGAGTTCAAGGTCAGGACTGGGAACAAATAAACATATACAACTATCTGTGCAGCCATCCAGCTAAAGCAGGTCACCCTCTTGTCCCCAACTGAATTGTGCAGAGTTCCATGGGAAAAGTGCTAGGGGATCCGCTGTCATCTTGACTCTGCCCATGCTGCTTGCATCACAGGATTCTGGCCACATCTCCATTCTTTCATGTTTCCTTCTGACCAATGGGATACAAGAATGGTGACCACACCCACATTCCATGCTGCCCAGTAGCACCAGGGTTCCCTCTGTTAGTTTACACCACTACCAGCAGTTGAGGAACTTAGAGCTGACTGCGTGCTGAGCAAAAGACTCAATGTGACTTTGGAGTATAGTAGGAAATTGATGCACTCCCTGGCCCCCCAATCCCCTTCCTACCTTCCTGAGGTGCTGGGTTTCAAGCTCTGGCAATGGTGCGCTGCCAGCCAACCTAAGGCCCTGACCTGGTCCCTGCCCTTGTTCCTCTGCTCTGGGCCCATGTGTCCATAATGCCACCACCTAGGCTGCTCGCGCTACCTGGAGCAGCCACCAACAGCTTCTCCCAGTGGCTGCCCCAACAACACCCCCACCCTGGGTCAGACACCACTCTGGGGTAACCATGAGCCCCTGCTTAATTCCTCTCCCTGGCTCTGAGGGGCCACCTTTCTGTCTTGGGCATTTCTGAGGTAGAGACTCAACATATGCTCAGGATTGGCTGGATAGTGGTCCTTGTATCCGTGACAGGTATGATCCACCAGGCCTGGTCCTCTGTAGTTGGGATGGTAGACATGTAACTCCATGCTCAGTCATCAGTTTAGATCTATTAACCCAAACTCTTAGTCCACAGCAGCCGATTCTTGACCACAGGTGAAGCTCTGTGTAGCGCCTCAACCATGGGAACTCAGTCTCCTCAGGTGAGTTGTGAGGAAACATTTATACAGAGGGATCTCTGGAGCATGGCTAGGAACAGAGGGAGCAGCATACAGATAAAGTTCTTGGCTGCTGGCAATTCTGTGAGCATATGACAGGAAGATACCTGGAAAGGGCTCAGGTGGGGCCTGTTACTAATCGTACAACAAGTGTGGGATTATGAAACAAAGAATGGCTCTCTTTCATCATTCCCCTATCTCCATAAAGGAGGGGAGCCTTCACTCTCTTGAGTTTTTCAGCTGGGGAAACCAAGGCACAGAAAAGCCAGGTGACCTTCTTGTGACCTCAACTTCACAGGACCTCGGCCTGACTTCTCTACCATGTTCCCTAGGACAATGGGTTCCATTCAGTCCACTTCTTGTGGTGGGAAGTCCACTTCTTGTCAGTCGTGGTGCTTGAACTCTAGGCCTGGTTGTTGTTCCCGAGCTCCTCAGCTCAAGGCTAGCACTCTACCACTTGAGCCCATAGTGCCACTTCCAGATTTCTGGTAGATCTTTGGAGATAAGAGTCTCACAATCGTTCCTGCCTGGGCTGTCTATGAACCATGATTCTCATATCTCAGCCTCCTGTGTAGTTAGGATTAGAGTTCTGAGCCACCAGCACCCGACTTGTGTAATTCTGACTTTCATTCTCTCTCTTTCTCACAGGAACTGGTTGAATGGGTGCTGGAGGAAGTGACCCAGAGTCCCCATAATGCTGGAACCCAAAGTGGCCCTCTCTTTCTGGAGGTTGGCTGTGGGTCAGGAGCTGTCTCATTCAGCCTGTTGAAACAGCTCCATGAGGTAAGCCCCTCTGTGCCCTGGCTAGAATTTAAGGGTTATTCATTGTCCATCCACCCTTACTGGACTTATTGTATTGTATTGTTTCTACATCATTTTATAGCACCTGGCCAAAATTATGATACATAGTTACAGAATGAAAATATAATGTCAACTTAAGAAAGTCATTTAGGGCTCTGGGAATGTGGCTTCATGTTACAGTGATTGCCTAGAATGCATAAAACCCTGGGTTCAGTTCCTCATATCACATAAACAGAAAAAAACTGAAAGTGGTGCTATGACTCAAGTGGTAGAGTGCTAGCCTTCAGAGAGAGAAAAAAAGCTCAGGAATAATTCCCTAGCCCTGAGTTTAAGCCCCTGGGCTGGCAAAAAGAAAACAAAACACAACAAAATACATTTGGTTAGAACCCATACTTGGAATATAAAATTGCTCCTTCCATACTGACACCTGACAATAGTCCCTAAGTCATGTACTTTACTTATATTAGGATACTGTGTTGAAAAAAAAATGTTTTGTTCATTAGGTCACAGCAATTAATGCCAGGAATGTGCTTAGATGTCAGGTGAAGATTAACTCTGGAAATTCAAAGACTCTAAGATTTTGTGTGGTCACTGCTAATCACAAAGAGAAGAGTAGTCTAAGTGAGATTTGAAAACTTTTTGGTCAGTCATGACACCAAAAAGGTAGAGGCTAAGTAACAGTTGTAACAGAAGAGGAGGAATAACTTCAGATGCAAGGAATAAATGATAGTAACTAAGGTATACCAGAAACTCTTCTAGAGAACCATTTTTGGTTATTGAAGTCCTAGTTATCAACTAGGCTTACTCCTCATTGCCTTTAGCATTTTAAGTCTTTTAGGCTAGTTCTTAATCTCTGTGAGATAAATGTATCTGCTTCTGTGCTGTTCTTTCATATCTGATCTCATTTGCTTTCTAAAAATCTCTCTTTCTATATTTCTCTATGAACATTTCCTGATACTAAATGCATCTATGCAGATGGCTCATGAGTCATTAATGTAACAACGTGGAAAAGGAGGACATATTTATTGCAACCTCAATGTTTCTGAAAAGCTTCAATGTCATCATTTGATTCAAATTTCCATTCTTTGGCTAGTGTCATTCAGTGCACATAAATGCAAATATGAGCTGGCTCCTGGTTGTTCACACCTGTAATCCTATCTACTCAGTAAATTGAGACCAGAGTATTGTGGTTCAAAAAAGCAAGCCTGGTTAGGGAAGACCAAGAGATCATTATCTTCATTTAACCACCAGAAACCCAGAAGTGGTGTTGTAGCTAAAGTAGCAAAGTACTCAACTTGACCTGAAGAGCTGAGGGACAATGCCCAGGATCAGAGATCAAGCCCCACGACCAATAAAATAAGTGAAAATATGACTTTAAGTTTTCCCAAAAGGAACGAAAATGTCAATAATCTTCCCAAGCAGAAAAAATAATTCCAAAATTATTCAGTGAACCTACTTTTGCTGAGTTATTGAGGTTATGGCTTCTTTGCTGGACATTTTCTTCTTTTAAAAACTGTCAAATATTAGCTTTATAATAAACTTCATTTAATATTTCTTGTTTCAAAAGAGAAGTCGATGCAGTTGATGTCACTTAGCTTTCTTAATATTTTAGTTCAAAGCCAACCCAGGCAGAAGACTCTGCCAAACTCTATCACTAATTAGCACCAAAAAGTTTTGGTTCGAGCAGTAGAGTACTAGCTTTGAGGGCAGGTGGACAGGAAAGACAATTTTTAAGGGACAGGGTTCAGCCTCTGGCTTCAAGCCCCAGAACCAACACAAAGTAAACAAACAAGCAAAAAACTCCACATATTTCTTTGAGACCCTCCTTAAAGGAGTACTAGTCTGAGAAGAGGTTCCTTTTGCTGATCATGCTCACTGGATCCTGCTTTTTTGGAATCCTTATTGCTATGGAGAAATCAGGACCAGACTAAAGGAATTGATAACTGACTCCTGCAACAAGCGAATCATCTCAGGGTTCAAATATCCATCCATAATACACTTTAAAACCTCCATGACTTTGTTTCTTTGCAGTAGAACACTTTTAAAACAACGTTATTTCCTTTTGTTCTATGTTGGCCTTCAAATGGCATATTATTTCTTTTGGTAATATTCTAAACTAGAAGTTTACAGAAAAGTTTCATATAAGTAAAGAACACACTTGAACAAGTCAGGGACAGAGATTCCTTCAAGCCTTGGGATATTTTTCTTGTACAATAAAAAGGAAAGCACAAGTTAACTTGAATTTTGTCATTCCTCTATTTTCAATTCCTCTCCTGGGATCAGTGTCCACATCCAGTAACAGTTACTTCCAGTAACAATCAATTGTGCTGCTTGAGGTATAATGAATGTTTTCTTTCTTCACTGAAATAACACAAGGATATCTTTGGACCTGAGGTAACACATGTTTCAGAGACAAGTTACTAAAGAGAAAATATGAAATTTATATTGCTTATAAATATATTATCCATGAGTACATTGAGTTCAAACTTTAAAGTTCTCAGTAAATTAAGGCAAATTTGAAATAGGAAGAAGGTTCTCAAATCATTCTTTTGTGAGTGTAGGTGCTATGCATTATTTCCCAAGTGCACATGAGTTAACAGTAAGAGAAACAATAGCAATAATAGGAGAAAGAGAAGTTTTGTGTTTAAGTATAAGGGTTCAATACACTATAGAAGACTCTACAAATAAGACAACATTGAAACAATAATTCCAAGTCCAGTATGTAGATTTACGGGAGTGATATAGAGAAAGTATTACTCCTACGTGGACCATGAAGTATGAGGCCACTCCCTTTCTAAATAATGCTTGCTAATCATGCAAATTTGTTAAAAGTAGAATGGAAGAATAATTCTTCCCCAATAAAGGTCAGATATAAGAGCATGAATTTAACTAGGAAAAAAAATGTCCATCTTGAGAGAGCAAGGATTATATTAGCAATGAACCGGTGGCTGACATTTATTTTTCTTTACTTATATATTTTGTTGGTGGTGGTTCTGACATTTGAACTCGGCCTGGGCACTGTCCCTCTGCTATTTGGCTCAAGGCTAATATTCTACCACGTGAGCCATAGTGTCACTTCCAGTTTTCTGGTAGTTAATTCGAGAAAGTAGTCTCCAGGACATTCCTACCCAGTCTGGCTTTGAACCTCAATCCTCAGATCTCACTGCCACCCAGCTTAAGATCACATTTCTAACAATGTACACTCAGCATATGTAATGTGTATGTTCATCTATCTTTATATCAATTCTTGAGTTAAAAATCTGGGCTACAGCTTAGACTTTACATTCACAAAAATGTTTTTAGTTTAAAAGTTGATACTCCTAGAAAAATAAAACCTAAGAATGTAAAGGAGTCTGGGAATTTCAGTTTGCATACAGCCTGGGCAGAACAATCTTTGTGACACTACCTATAATTAAGCAGCCAAAAGCTGAATTGGAAGAATGGCTCAGGTGATGGAATACCAGTCATGAACAAGATTGATGAGCAAGATTGATGAATAAGAGCTTGACACTTTTGCATACATGTATACAAATATACACATACACACAGAGGCACTTACATGTGCACACACAAATGAAACAACTCTCAGAATATGTAGAAAAGTTAGAAAACAATAGAAAATATGTCCTGAGTAAGAATAGAATCAAGTGATAATTTTTTATTTAGAAAGTCTTAAGTGAAATTCTTCAAAAAGTTTGAGAATATTACGTAGGTAGGGACGAGATATAGTAAGAGAGTCAAGTAATCATAATTCAAGGGATCAGATCCATGGAGGAATGAATCAGAGACCCGTTCAGGTGCATCTGAAAATGTTCATATCCTGTGTGAAATGTTAGAAAATCTTTGAAAATAGTAGATAAACAGTCTGAGCAGTCACTTTGGTGGATAACATCACTGGAGAAGTTTAGAATTGCTAGTCTCTACCTAGATTAAATAAATCAACCAACTAGGCAGGGCAATGTGATACAAGCCTAGAATTCTAGCAGATTAGAGATTGGAATTATGTAGTGATACCTTCTCTGGACCAGGTAGTATAATTTTGTCTTAATAAAGCAAACCAGTCAAGAAAGGAATACACAGTTGGAAGTTTGGGCTAATTTTGTCATTATGGTTTGAGAAGTCAAGTTTCCTATTGAAATGCAACACATATATAATATTCAGTTGTGTTTTAAATGCTCTCTTCTTTACAGAACATTCCTAGATGCAAAATGGCTCATGATTCCCATCCAAAATTTGCAAAAGTAAATAATCATCATTCTTTTGGATTCCAAAGAAAGGATGAAGGATTACAAAAGGGTATCCCTGGAGAAAAAGCAAAGTTCATCTAATGTAAGACTATGTAGATTTTGCTAAATTAGAACGTAGATTTAAAATAAATATTTTGGTTTTGTTTGTAATTTCATATTCTATATGATACTACAAAATTATTTTTAAGTAGAGTGTTTAATTGAAAAACTCACAAATGATTCTAACATTCTATTTGCCTAGAAGATTCTTTCAAAAGAGTTATAATTAAAAGTTATTTAAGAGATAATTCCATCAGTTCATAAATAAAATGATAATGTGAATAATATAGACAGAGTTGCCAACAAATGGATGAAATTAATTTATAAATTAAGAAAAATAGCATATTTTGAATCTTTGGTATAACATGGTATGAAGAGAATAATTGTGTGACATATTCTTTCTTCTACATATATGTAACACAGGAAGCAATTTCCTTAATTACGTGCCTCTTTATACAATGCGAAAAATGCTTGCTTTGAGGTTTGTTTTTATTTTTGTTTTGTTTTATTGGTTTGTCCTAGGGCTTGAACTCTGGGCCTGGACACTGTCTCTGAGCATGTTTTTGCTCAAGGCTTGTGCCCTACCACTTCAACCTCAGTGCCACCTGTGTCTGGCGTTTTCTGAGAAGTTTATAGGAGATAAGAATCTAAGGAACCTTCCTGCTTGGGTTGACTTTCAACTGTAATCTTCCCATCTTAGCATCCTGAATATCTATGATAGTTAAAAAATTATAAAATATAAATAATATTTACAAGTGTTCTGATGTCAAGAATACCACTGGGAGTAAAATTTATGGAACCCACTTTATTGAGGTGTTCTTTCCAGAACAAGGAGGGCATCACACAGAGGTGTAGTATTATTTCACAATAGAGATAAGCTATTTGTGATGTGAATTAAGGGAATTTTGAGGTGCACCATACAAGTTGGAAACTGTTGGGCTAGGATGACTTTATGAGATAAATCTTGGGATTGATGGTCATAGAAATAATAGCTTACTTTGATAAACAATTGCTTACTCTTAAAGAATTAATTATTACAGATGTTTCATAGTTTTATCCTCTACCAGAATGTGGCTATTTTTCTGTTGACTTCTCAATCTGTATCACCCCATTGGAAACTGCATCTATTGCAGAATTATATAACATGCAAACACGTACTGTTTTCAATCTCTCAGATATGGAATGTTCAGAATTTGAAAATGAGTAGTTATTAGTCATAGGAATTTGAAGAACACATATATCCTGTCTTCTTAACAACTTATTTACTTTTAAAAGTTATGGGTTTCACCAGAATTAATCTGTTATCAGTTTTAGCATGAGAAAGTACTATATTTATTCTTTTTTGAAAATATAGGCAAGTATATTGTGAAAATATTGTCAAGTTGGATAACATTCAAGTTGATGATCCTCTGATTAAAAAGGGATAATTAATTCAAATTAGATGCCAGCTAGTATTGATTTTTAAAAAGTTATTACATAAAGAATAATATTTATTATACTAATCCATGATATTTATTTCATGCAGCTTATTTTTTAAATTTTTTATTAGCAAAGTGATGTACAGTGTGGTTACAGTAATTGTAAGGTACTGAATACATGTCTTTTCAAACTTGTTACCCCCTCTCTCATTTTTCTCATAAATTTCCTTCACCCCAATACTCCTCACAAGTTGTAATGTACATTTCCAACATATTATTTTGTGAGTATTGCTATTAAATTGGTTTGTCCTTGGTCAAAGAAAATAGAAGTTACATAGTACATTAAAAACAACAATTGTAAATAAAAATCTCTGTTTCCATATCTTGGAGTTCATTTTGCTCAGCATCAGCTTACATGGACATATATATGCATAACAAAGCCACTGGAAAATAATAGTTTCATGGACACTATGTCATGAAAACAACATTTTAACTGTTATTGATGGTAAAGTTGGAATTAGCATTGGTGAATTCGCGATTCTGATAAAGGAATTTCAAAAATGTTTTAAAATTATGACAGGTAAATTTTAATTGTTCAAAGTTTTTAACAACATAGCCTATGAAGAAAATTTAAAATTGCCTGGGAAAAAAGGCTTTCATGCAAAGAAATCCATGGAGACTTAACTGAGAGGGAGCAATGTGGGTAAAGATGGCTCATTTTTACATTAAACAAACAAACCTCAGAAACCTTGCTATCAATCCTGTACGTTTCCTTGAGAATTGTCCTTACCCAGGAAATATACTCTTAATATGTGAAACAATGTTGTAGTGTAATTTAAATTCAAACTTCTTTAAAAAATAAGATATCAAAATTTGTGCATTGACCGTTAATTATCAAACAGTAATTCTCTGAAAAAGATAATTTGGGTCCAAATATTTAGGGAGAAAGTGCCCTCCACAATGAAAGAAGGTATTGGGTATACATTTTTCTGTTTGTAATATTTTCCAAAATGCCTTTGCATGTGAAATACTGAAAAAGAGAAAAAAATCTGATTGGATACTTCAAACCAATGATTTCATATTTCTAAGTATCTCATAAAAACATAATATCCTTATTAACATGAGATAGTGAGGACTTCTCTTATTACATTCGGCAAAAAAGTTTTGGGATCAGAAAAGAATTGAGCAAATTGAAAAGGTAAGAAAACGTGGTCTTAGAAGCCGTAGCTCAGTGTATTGGCCTAAGCAGTGGAAAGAAGCCAAAACTTTTTGATATAGATTGTCATAATATTTTTGCTACCTAAAGTGATTTTACAGAGCGTATTTGCCTCACTACAATGTGGAATAGATTGAACGAAGACATGGAAATAAATTCCACATCCAAATAAAAGAGTTTTAAAAGCGAAACCATGAAGATGTAGCAGTGGGGGAGGCCTTATACTCCTTCAGCTTCACTAGACTTGAAGCTAATAATCTGTGATTAATTGGAAATCACACAAGAGCTAAGAAGAGGACATAGAAGTAGGACATAGAAGCATTGTCCTTTGTAACAGACACTGTCATCCAAGAAATGGGTGATTTAACTCTGTTCTTCTCCATACAACTTGTTGAGCAAATGCAAAATGAAGACAAAAAATAATCTATTGAAATAATTTTCCAAAGAATAACTTCACTGTTTCTGATATGGTATCTAAGGAGAATATTAAGAGAGAAGATAAAAGTGGAGTATTTTTTTTTGTTTCCTCTAAGCATATTGTTAGCAAAATACATCTTTGAGGTTAGAAGTGATTGAAGCAAAAAGTGGTGGAGTATTTATTTTTGTGGGCACTTTAGACACAAGAAGAATTTCAAGGTAAAGGAAAAAGAATCCTAAATATTTGTGATCACAGCTTCTTGGACTGGTTTTTTGAAGACAAAGTTTTACATTAGAGTTTGTCCTCATTATCATAGATGTTGGGTTTTCGTGGCAACCAAATGCAAGGGGGAAGTTTAATGTACTCGCTTGGACAAGTAAACAGATTGATAGAAAAAAATGGCAGATAATATTTAGTGAATTACTTTGACCAATTACTTTGCCAGAAAAAAGAAGGAAAGATATAATTCAAAATCACTTGACTTAAAATTATGAAAATATAGTAATGAAGAGAAGAGATATGCGAGAAAACAGAGGATTGTTTTTTCTCCAGTGGAGTAATGGGTTCTTGATCTTGTTTCTATCATTCTATCTTCACAAGCTATCAATGCGGTTCAGGATTGGAGGATCCAGTTCAGACAAAGAGAACTCGAAGAAGAAAATATTTGCAGCAAATGTAGGTGATTTATAACCTTAGACAATCTATTTAAATCTGTTCAAAATTCTCCCCTACCCCGTACTGCCCTCTTTGAACAGTTTTTTTTTTTTGCTTTCCCAAGACTGCCTTCATTAACTGCTTAAAATTTTGAGAGGTTATATTCAAACTCCTAGAGATTGCTGTTTGGTTGTAATTTTTGTGTGATTTTTTTTGTTGTGTTTTTAAGCTGCATTTCAAAAGCTTGTGCAAGTATGTTACAATTAAATATGTCCATCTAATTGTCCAATGCTCCTGGATCAGAGTTACTCCTTCTATCATTCTGAACCAACCCCTTCTCCAAGATTTATTTCCGATTTACTACTTCCTTTATCACATGTGTACATTGAGTATTCTAGCTGTGCTTGGCCCTTGTTCCATTTTTCATTCATTCTATGTCTTTACTAATATTCTTCTCTGGTTTCATCTTCCAGATAGTCATTCTCTTAAAATGTCTGTTAATATTTTTAAAGGTTTATACACATTCCATGGAGTTTCAATCCTGCAAATACTTGAACTTATGTCAACTTCTATTTCCATAATTCATTCATCTGCAATAAAAATTCGCAAGTCTGGAGACGTGAATCTTTAGTCAACAAGAAAGTTTAAAAATGGCTTAGAATGTATTCCTAACTACCAATTTTTATAAATGCCTTTGTACAATGGTTTGTGATTATTTTATTTTACATGGGATAGTATTTTCTGCTACCTATATGTTTTGGAAAAAAAGAAAAATAATAATTACTACTATAGAGAAATATGATAGATATAGAAGACAGATTTTATGTTTGTCACATCTCTGATGAGTACCCATATTCAAGACTTCAAGTCATAGTTTTTACTATGTTAGACAGACAGGGAAAACATAAAACAACATATGATAAGGCAACTATTTGTGACTTTTTAAAATGTACCTCATTATGTGATGAAATTTACTTTATTAGCTAATGTTTGGATTTGAAACATGGGAGGCTGATCTATTTAACACATTTCTGCAAGGCACCTACTGAACAACACAAAGGGTGGGTGGTATTATTTCTACACTTTAATGAATGGTTGAAACTATTTGACATTAGTGCTGGGTAAATAAATCCACTCTATTGTAAATTGCTCCCTCCACTTGAAAAACTTTTAATGTCACTAAGTATCATCTACTTGTCAAATGTTATTTTGGCGAATGTGATTTTAAAAAGTTTATTTGAAAAGGAGTATACTTTCAGGAGATTAAATGTAGGTTATCATTGGATTGAGAATGACAACATTTTTATACTACAGAACCAAGTTTTACTGAAGTACCAGTGTTTTGAAGCACTAAGGATCTTCTCAATTAATGTTTTTTCTGAATTATATTTGACCTCGAAGTCAAAATTTTCTGGCCTTGGTTGACCAATTATGGATCTATCATTACAGGAACTATTTTTTTGGCCTACATATGCTGGACTGAAATATTTCATTAATCGTTAGGAGAGAGGTATTAAAAGTAATCTTGTGAAATTTGTGATCTTGCTCACTCATATGGGCTGGTCATCTGTAAATTGGAAATTTGAATTACAGTACTTTCTCTCAGAATTTTTTTATCTCATCTTTATGTTGCCTTGCATTTCACAATTGCTTACTGCTAATTCCTATGTCTCAAGGAATTGAGGACCTGAAATATTATAGGAAATGAGAATTTGAAATGGGTCTTCAATTACTTTCTGATGGCATATTGCATGGGCCTAGGTGAGACGTCTTGCCCTTCTTATCTGATGATGTGGATAACTGGGACCTGGGATACTAGGAACCCTGGGTCCTGCAAAAGAATAATACTTTTTCGAAATAACATCAGCAAAATTTGGGTTCAAAAATATGATTCAAAAATAGTTTGGGACCAGAGAGTTAAACAATAAACAGAGCAGCAGTGTAAAATTCCTTATAGATTAGAGGAAAACAACATTGTTTTTTTACCATGTGAATTAAGATGACCAAGAATATTTAGAAGGTATCCCAAAAGACATTGCATTGATACTTTTATATTCTAATATATACTCTAAACCTAATTATTTATATTCCAATTGTATTTATTGGAATAAATAAATATAAATTTATTTCTCAAATTATCAACTGATTCTAGTAAGTTTCACTGTGTAAAATATAAAATCAGCACATATAGGTATAAATTATATAAGTATATGTAATATAATAAAAAGGCACATGTTTTGCATTGTTCTGTTGTTGTTAGGATATCAACGGCAACTCTGTTTTAAAGTTTTATTCCATTATCTCTACCTCAGTGTTTGGTAGGGTTAGGCCTAAAGATTTACCATTTGTAGATTTACAGACTGGAGGCAAGAGGAAACAATGTGATAAAAATATTACCAATTTAAGGCCTAAAATCGAGGAGAAATATATGGACTTCTCCTGCAGCTATGGAAATATTTGGTGATGTAAATGCTGTAGTGTAAGTTCCTGCCTGGCTTGAAGGTAGACAGACCAGGACTTTAGGTAATCATGCATATGAATGATTTTTCACCTTCTTGGCTTTAGCTACTTTTGAAATGATAGGTATAATAAACAATTATATTTTGATAAAATACCTTCTAGTCTGAACAGTGCTGTCTGAACTGTTCATCTCTCTATGATCCCTTGTAACTAAGATTAATTTTGTTGCAGTAAGACAATCTTTGCTGTCAGGGTAAGATACTCTGGTGTGTCTGTTCTTACATGGAAGAATGGGAAAGGGTCAGGGAGACATTTGTGCCAGTAAGACCTCATTTGGGACATTTTAAGCTGCACAAGTTTAGAAGTAGCTCTTGAGCAAAGCTTACTTTGAATCCCTTAGCTCCACAAATCTAACTCAGTTGGACAAATAAGTACTTGAAAAAGCCATCACCTTTGGACCTAGCTATAAAGGCTTCAAAGTATGATCAGGTTTAAAATGAAAAAGACTTAAAATAGTCATTGACAAAAAAGTTTGAAATGTGAGCAATTGATTAAACAATATACATTTTTCCCCACTCTACACAGAATTTTAGGGAAATAAGATCAATAGCATTGCTAGGAACAATAAGGTTTCCTTGTTACAAATAGGCAACGAAAGATATATGCCTATATTAAGATTGCATCATTAACTACTTAAATTTACAAGATACTATATGCTTCAGCAGCACATCTACCCAAATTGCAACAATACAGAGAATTACATGGCACTTCCACAAGGATGATATGGAAATTTGTGAAGTATTCTTCGGATTCAAGAAATGAAAAACAGTTATTAAAAAGTTGATTACAAAGATACAAGTGAAAGAATACATTTAGTTCATAGAATTAAAAGTTTGTCTTCAGTGTATTAACTCTTCATCTTAGAAAGGCCTTTACATAGCGTAACCTTTACAAAACATTTGAAATTAGATAACATTGTCATTTTATCCCAAAGAAATAAAATACTATAAGGACCTAGGAAAAACGGAATCTTAAACTGTTTCTATATGGAATGCAATCTGAAAGGACACATTTATTAATGAACCTATATATTATAAATCAATGTAGAATTCAAAGTATTATATTTGGAGAGAATGAAATAGATTTTGGACATTATACAAACAGAATACAGACTATTTTAAAATAAACTTTTTCAGACAAGTACAAGAAATATTTTTAGTTTCTTTACTACTCATTTCAACAGGTAAGTTAAACTTATTTCTGATTTTAAAAAATCACAAACTCTGCAGAAATCATTATAGATATATACAAACAAGTCTTGAATACATTTTGATATCAAAGTCAGGCAATTCACTTGGAAGAATACCATGGAATCCATGAATTTTTACAGTAAGATATTGCTGTTACTTTGTATTGTGAGAATATTTTGGAAGGACACAAAGATGGACCATCATTTTTGAAATTTAAGAAACTTAACCGAACCATTACAACATATGAGAACAATTTCAACAGCCTTCCACAACTTCAAAGATGTAGTGATACATATTATTCTTTTTGCAATATCAAATGCAGTTTCTTCCAAGTTGTTCTTCAGACCTGGTTTGATAAAATGGTTCAACAGAAGGCAATCCAGCATATTTTTTTTACCTCTATTCCCCGCAGCAAGATGCAAGGGGGTCAAGAGGCATTTAGTTTGGACATTGGTATCTGCATCATGATGAAGTAAAAAAGAAGCAATTCTGGTATTATTCCATGTATAAGCACTGTGCAGGGGTGTCCGGCCATCGACAATTATTTCATGAATATCTGCCTCGAGCCACCAACTCATGGACAATGTCTAAGTGTCCATTGTAGGCTTGCCAATGAAGTGGGGTATACTCATCCTCATTCCTAATATTCACATGAGTGGCCTTTTTGGAAAGTAGTGTCTACACTGTAGTAAGCTGAGTATTTTCGGCAGCCCAACGAAGAAATTTGCTTGGATCCTTCTCCATCTTTTTTCTTGCAAATGATACCATTCCTCACTTTTTCATCTTGTTCCTTGTCTTCATCAGAATTGCCTAACCAGTGACTTTGAGTACCACTGGGAATGAGGTGCCTATGTATTTCCCCAATAATTCACATTGGTTGAACTGGTCAGAAAAATCCAATGAATTTTCTGCTTCTGTTTTTTCACCATGATTTGTTTTCTCTTTTTCCATGTTTTCTATTCTAAATTATTCTCACTGGTGAATAGGGAATTGATAGAGAAAAGAGAAGGATTTTCCTCTATATTCAAAGTTATAGGCTGAAAATGATGACCAGTGGTGTCTTCATGTGCAGCTTATTCTAGGAATGAGAAAATAGGAAATAATGCTTTCTATGAAAATGATTGGGATAATGGCAGAGCAGAAAGTGAAATGATGCAAGCAAAAATATAAAAGCAAAATAAATTAAGATAATTATGGAGCAATCATATTATCTATGAGAACCATGAAAAAGAGAGAGGAAGAGAAAGATGTACAATGACCTAGCTAGCCACAAATTCCATCCATGCCTCTGATCAATTTATAGAGGAAACAATTTTATTTTTAAAAAAGAGATGGAAATAGAATTTATGTATTTACTTGAAATTAGTAAATACATTTTAGTAGCCTACCCAAAGATACATAGCTTTGACTAAATTACAGACAAGAATATAAATCCTTGACAATTCTAGTAACAGATCTGACAAATCAGTTAAATCACACTTTTCCTGTACAATGAACGAATGTGTCTATTCTAGAAAAACAGCTAGAGAAAGAAGGCCGATTGTATCTGTAACAAAACTTTGTGGAAAATTGTATTGAGGATTACTTACTGGTGATCCACTTGCACTGGAAGCGTGATTCTGAACTATTGCTTGCTGATTCTGAATTATTGCTTTAATCATTATATTCTCCAGGAAGAAAAAGTGAGATTTAATTGATAGCAAAGAACTACTAATACATTTTGACTTCTCATTAAGCACCTTCAATCATCAAAATCACATGAAGACAATAGACAGGCCTACTTATTTTAGATGAAAATGTGTGTCTTTACAAAAACAAGAAATTTAAGTAGTCATACAAAGGACTTCTATTTTATTACTGCGTTATACTTTTCCCTAATGTTGGGCAACAATAAATAATGGACCTATTAGAAAGCTCTTATACCTCATATGTTCAATAGTGAGTCCTCTTATATTATATCATGGTATTTTTTGTTTAGGGCCTTAAGAAGAAATTTACTACCATGAATTTCTGACAGGACAATATCATCACTATACATCTTGTTTCTATACACTCAGTTTTAAATTACTATCTAAGTATGTGCATTAATAACTATAGAGGAAAAAGAAGCCACATGGTGGCTTTTGTTTTTAATCCTAGCTAATAAGAAAGATGAAATCTGAGGATTGTGGTTTGAAACCAGAAAAAGCAGGGAAAAAAAGGCCATTAGTTTCTGATTTGAAAGTAACCAGCAAAAGCTAGAAATGGAGCTGTGGGAAAGCAGTAAAATGCTAGCCTTGAGAAAACTAAAACAAAAAAGTAACAAATTCTGGGACAGAGCCAGGCCCTGAATTCAAGCCTTAGTATTAAAACCAAACAAATTAATTAATAAATTAATTAAAATAAATTAAGTGGTCATTTGTGGAGAGGCAAGTACAATGAAACATGCATGGTGACTAGATTGTGTACTTTTTTTAATAAGGAAAACTATCATTTGTACTAATCACTAATATTTTATTTGAACTTTTTTGTATAATAAACTCTGAATGTATATGTGTGTGTGCATGTGCGCACATGTGTGTATATGTATATGTGCGCGTGTGCTGATGCAATGTTGTTTGCCAATGTGGACAGGGTGAGGTTGAAAAGAGCTGTGTTGCAATGTTTTTATTTATCAGCATTCTGTCATGTCATTTTATTGGAACCACCCTTCTGTACATATATATATGTCAAATAATGTCATCATAATCAAAATATTTACAACATTAAGTTAGATAAAAGAGATCACTTTCAATTCCTTTTATATGTTAGGTAGGAAGATACAGAAATAATTAGGTAGTAAATTATTTCTGTAAGATGACTGTCAGTACAAAATATGTATTTGACCTCTTAAATTGGTCATACTTTTAACATATACGCATTGAGTGTGTTTGGCCAACTTGACCAAACAGGTATTACTCTCTGGTTAATCCTATGAAACACAAAGTGGATAAACTCTTTCCGGATTTCTATTGAAAACAACTTTCTTCGTAAGATCATATCTATTCTCACTAAGATAATCTACCCTGTATTTATTAGGTTTGAATATCCCATCATATTGACTGAATATCAGTATTGTGGATATGCTTGTTAGATATACCTTTCAAAAACAAACAAACAAAAAGCATGTGTCACCTCCAGATTGTGGATGCATTTGAAGTTGTTTTGTACCTGCAATGAGATCTTCACTAATGTTTCTTTTATGGGAGTAATTATCACAACATTAACAAATAGGGCTTTTCGAATCTTTTCCAATATAAATAACATCCCAGAGTGAGTCTTGTAATTTCTGAAGACCCTTTGAATACTTTAGTATTATTTAAGTTCATTGACTATAGAGCAAAAATCATTTCTGAAATAAATATTGTTAAAATCTGAAAATGTAAGTGGGTATATAGGATTTGTGCATCATTTTATGAAAAACCAGTTCTTATGAAACTAAATAAAATAGAATAAAAGAATGTAAGTGAATTGGGTAAGCTATTATTATAACTTGGTTTTCTATTAACATAGTCCTTTGAATAGATGATTCAGTTAAATTATTTCATTTGTGTCACTGCACTTCTTATTTTTAGAATCTTTGTAGTTATAAGAGTGAATTTGTAGTATAAATAAGGGTCTTTTAAAATGGATTAAGCTTGTCTTTTGTGTCCTACTCCTAAGAAAATGATTTATTTTCAAGCTTTAATAGTTTATAATTTAATCTTCAGTATCATAAGGCATTAAAAATGCAATAGAATTGATGTCTTTTCTTCATAAAAGAAAGGCAAATCCATTTCCTAACAAATGGGGCGATGTCATTCTTTCTGATGGAGGCATAGAATTCCATTTTGTATATATAACACATTTTTTTGATCCATTCATCTACTGAGGGGCATCTGTTTTGGTTCCATATCTTAGCTACCGTAAATAATGCGGCAATAAACATAGTTGTACTGGTAGCTTTATAGTGGTCTTGTTTGTGATCATTTCGGTAAATGCCCAAAAGTGGGATTGCTGGGTCATAGGGGAGCTCTAGGTGGAGTCTTTTGAGGAACCTCCATACTACTTTCCAAAGTGGTTGAACAAGTTTACACATCCACAACAACGTAGTAAATATCCCGTGTGTCTACATCCCCTCCAGCATCTGTTGTTACTAGAGTTCTTGATTATATCCACTCTAACTGGGGTGAGGTGGTATCTCAATGTTGTTTTGATTTGCATTTCTTTTATGGCTAGGGAATTTGAGCATTTCTTCATGTGTCTATTGGTCATCCTTCTTTCCTCTTCAGAGAAGTTAATAGTCTAGGAAATTTATTTAATAGGATCCTAGCAAATAACTTACCAAACATGCAAAAAGATAGACCTATTCAGATACAAGAATCTGTTATAACTCCAAGTAGACCAGACCATAACAGGACATCCCACCATCACATTATAATCAGCACAAGATAAATTCGGACCCAGGAAAAGGTCCATAAAATTGTCAAAAAGAAAAGAACAATCACCTATAAAGGGAAACCAATGAGAATCACCTCAGATTTCTCGGCAGGGACAATGAAAGCCAGAAGAGCCTGGAATGATGTATGCCATGCCCTAAAGACAAACAACTATCTAGAAAGAATACTGTACAAGCTAAACACTCCTTCATAACCGAAGGTCAAATAGAAACCTTCCATAGCAAAGAAAATTGAAACAATATATCTCCACCAATCCAGCCCTACAAAAGATACTTAAAAATGACCTACACCTAGAAAACCAACAAGACCACAATAAAGGCTAAGAAAGCACACCAAAATTGAGAATCCAAGAACCATAGGAAGAACCCAGTTGTCTCAGCCCACAAGAAGGTGTTATCCACCTGCCATTTTATCAAAGGCAGGAACTCCCAAATAGCTCAGAGTCCTATCTCAATATTAACGGGATTAACTCTCTAATTAAGCGACATAAACTGTCTAATTGGGTTAAAAAGCAAGATCCTTCTATCTGCTGCCTTCAGGAGTCACACATTGCTAATAAAAACAAACACATTTTGAATGTGAAAGACTGGAACAAAATCTACCAAGCAAATAGCCCCCACAAACAGGCAGGAATTACTATCCTAATAGCAGATAAAATAGACTTCATATTAAAATTACTTAGAAGAGATAAAAAGTTCACTACATACAAATTAAGGGAACTCTCCTTATGGAGGAAATTACAATTCTAAATCTGTATTTGCCAAGCAACGGAGCAGCCAAATATATCCAAGAAACACTACTTTCCCTCAAATCTCATATAGATCCAAAGACATTAATTGTTTTGGGTCTTTAACACACCACTATCCCCACTGGATCGATCAACTTGGCAAAAACTCAACAGAGAAACCGCAGCCCTACACAACTGCATAGATCAACTAGATTTAACAGACATCTACTGAGTATTTCACCCAACAATATCAGAATACACATTCTTCTCAGCAGCCAATGGAACATTTTCCAAAATAGACCACATTTTAGCTCACAAAGCATACTTGTCCAAATTTAGAAACATTGAAGTAATACCTTGCATTCTCTCACACCAAAAGGGAATCAAATTAGAACTCAACACCAAAAGCCACCAAAGAAAGTCTTGTAACACATGGAGGCTGAAAAACACTGTTGAACCACCAGTGGGTCATGGAAGCGATTAGAAATGAAATTCAAGTGTTCATGACATTCATCAAAAAGGAGCACACAAACTGCCAGCTCCTCTGGGATAGAGCAAAGGCAGTACTCAGAGGCAAGTTTATAGGTCTGAGTTTCTACATCAATAAATTGGAAAGATCTGAAACCAACAATTTAATGAGACAGCTAAGCCTCCTTGAAAAAGAGCAGCAAGATAAACCTCAATCTAGTAGACGGAAAGAAATACTTAAAATTAAATCAAAATTAAATGAATTAGAATCCAAAAAATCCATAGAAAGAATCAACAATACAAAGAGATAGTTCTTTGAAAAAATTTACAAAATAGACACACCTTTAGCTAATCTTATTAGAAAAAAAGAGAACATACCAAATAAATAAACTTAGAAATGAGAATGGAAACACCGGAGAAACAATCAAGATTCATAACATTATAGGGGAATACTTCTCAAAACTTTATGCTAATAAGTTTGAGAACTTGGCAGACTTCACCTTTTCCTAGCAAATATCGACATGCCGAAACTAAACCAAGATGAGTTAAACCATCTTAACTGGCCCATATCCAGCATTGAAATAGAAACAGCAATAAGAGACCTCCCATCACAGAAAAGCCCAGGACCAGATGTTTTATAGCAGAATTATACAAGGCCTTCATAGCAGATCTCACACCAATACTCCTTCAACACTTCAATTAAATTGAAAGAGAAAGTTCACTACCGAATTAATTCTATGAAGCCTTAATTACCCTCATCCCCAAACCATGCAGGGAATCATCAAAGAAAGATAATTATAGACCCATATCATTGATGAACATTGATGCAAAACTTCTCAACAAAATTTGGCCAATCAACCACAATAATTCATCTAATAAAATCATACCCCACTATCAAACAAGATTCATTTCAGGGATGCAAAGCTGGTTCAATATACGAAAAACAATATAATTCATCACATCAACAAGAGCAAGGATAAGAATCACATGGTTATCTCAATAGATTCAGAAAAAGCATTTGACAAGATCCAACACCCCATTATGAGGAAGGTTCTGAAAAAATTAGGAATCCATGGAACATTCCTCAATACAATAAAGGCTTTATATGACAAACCTACAGCCAGCCTTGTACTCAATGCTGAAAAACTAAAGCCATTTCCTCTAAAATCAGGAATGATACAAGGATGTCCACTCTCTCCACTTCTCTTCAATCTAGTATTAGAATGCCTAGCTACAGCAATAAGACAAGAGGGAAACATAAAGGGGATGCAAATAGGGAAAGAAGAAGTAAAACTTTTCCTCTTTGCAGATGACATGATCCTGTATTTAAAGAATCCCACAGACTTCACTCCCAAATTACTGAAAGTGATTCAAAACTTTGGCAAAGTAGCAGGGTATAAAATAAACACTCAAAATCAATGGCTTTTATATATGCCAATAATAAGAAAAGTGTAGCTGAAATTAAGAAAGCAACTCCATTTGTATAGCCCCATCAAAAATAAAATACCGAGGAATTAACTTAACCAAAGAAGTGAAAGACCTCTATGATGAAAACTTTAAAAACCTGAAAAAGGAAATCAACACAGAACTTTAAAAATGGCCAAAAATCCCATGCTCCTGGATTGGAAAGATCAACATTGTGAAAATGGAAATACTTCCCAAGGCTATCTACAAATTCAATGCAATACCTATCAATATTCCAACCTCATTCTTCAAGGAAATGGAAAAGGCAATCCCAAAATTTATATGAACAATAAAAACCCTGAATAACAAAAACAATACTTAACAGAAAGAAAATGCTGGAGAAATATCAATACCAAATTTCAAACTCTACTACAAAGCCATAGTAATCAAAATATCTTGGTACCGCACAAGAACAGACCTCAGGACCAATGGAATAGAATGGAAAACCCAGAAATGAACTTAAAGACCTATAACCATGTAATCTTCGATAAGGGAGCTAAAAAAAAAAAAAAAAAGAATGGAAGAAAGTCAGCCTCTTCAGTAAATGGTGCTGGCAAAATTGGTTAACTACTGTAGAAAAATAACGCTAGATCCTTTTGTATCACCCTGAACCAGAATCAACTCCTAATGGATCAAAGACCTCGGATTCAAAGCAGACACTCTGAAAACATTACTGGATGGAATAGGAGAAACCCTAGGTTTCCATGGCACAGGCAAAAATTTTCTTGATATCTTTTTAAACCAATTGTATTCACAAGTTGGAGAGTCTTTAATTCTTGCTTAGGTCTTGGTGTCTATAATTTTTAACCTTTCGTTTCTAACATTAATGATAGGTCAGACTGCATTTTTTGCGTATATGAAAGGTAAAATATTTATCTGGGTTCAAATGTGATTTTTATATCAGTCTTCCTTTAATAGCATTTTAAACTTGTAAATTTCTGTCAAAATGTTGGGTATCAAAAGCAATCAAAATACGTCTAATGGTAATCAACTTAGGTGAGCTACAATGTGGAAATGATTGGTCCATAAGCCCTGCAGTCTGTTTCCAGCAGGAATTGGGCAGGTCATTCTTTCAGTAAGACTGAGTTAACCAGAGATGGCGTCCCCAGGCAGTGCAGTGTTGAGTCATGGGTAAAATATGATTTTTACTATTTTGAGCTAGAAATCAAGAACGTTATAGTTTAGCAGTTCCTTTCACAAGGGAGGTGTAAATTGATTATGACCGTGGAGTTTTCATATTACAGTTACCTATTTTCTAACAAAGTGAAATATTATTAGAGTCTACACAATAATTCTGGGTAATTTTCCTAGAATTAGTAGACTAAGTGCTGGTATTTTAGTCATAAAATAGAATGAAGTTATTTGATACAGTGGGAGATGGACCTTAGGCTAACACTTACCATGTGTGCAATGTTGTACTAGTAATTCCAACTCTAAAGACTTCAATATCATTATCTGAGAGTTCAAAATGGAAATAGTTACACTTTATGGAATTATTGTGAGGATTAAATTAGATATCATAGGTTAAGTACTTGGAAAAAAAATCAATTAGCTTTTGGCACATTCTACCTGTTATTTTATCATGTAATGAATTCTAATATTTTACTGAGATTTTATATTGTGTATCTTTATGATGTGCAATGTGATGTATTGATATTCATTTTATTGGTCACTTTTCTGTCACTATGAGGAAAATAACTGCAAAGAAAATTTCTGAGGAGGAAACTATTATATTGAGTCAAGGTTTAAGAGAACACAATTTAAGAACAGATGTCTCCATTGTTTTTAATTTTATTTTTTATTATCTTAAACAGTTGTACAAGGGAATTTCCATTCAACAAATCAGTTTTAAGTACAATGGATCTTTATATAACTTCCCCTCATCCTTCCAAATTTCACCCCCACTTTAATGTTTTTCTAGTTTCATTCTATCAGCATTGAATAGTATGCCTTCATTCTCTTCCTCCATCACACTCTTTATTCCTTCCTTTTGACTTCCCTTCACATCTTCCAAGTGATAGTTTCCTAGTATTGATTTTGTGGGATTAAAAGTTCAATTTTATAAGAAATTACACCTTTTAAATACCCCTCTGCAAATAGCATGCTTTGGTTAATATTGTTGTGTAAACTTGTATAAAGTTCTAGCTTCCAAATATGAGACAGAACATGGCTCCCTTGTGTGTCTGGCTCTGACTTAGTTTACTTAACATATTTTTAGATATATCCATTTATTTGCAAATAATTTAACAGTCTTCATAATGGATGGGTACAATCCAGTTATGTATATGTACCATACTTTCTCCAAGCATCCCTCCAACAAAGGGCATCTGGGCTGTGTCTATAACTTGGCTATGGTGAATAGTGTAGCAGTGAACATGCTTCTGAAAGTGATTTCATTGTAACCTTTTGGAAGAATTCATCACTATCTTTCCGGGAGCAATCCTCTAGACAGTTTTCCAGAATAAGCACATGCCTTCCTTCATCTCCATCACAACGTTTTTCAAGTCCTCAAAAACACACTACTCCTTACAGGTCTCAATAAGCTAAAACACACTGTGCCCATATTCTTTCAATATATTTTTTCATAATTGTACATATAATTTAGTGAGAACCTTCTATGCAATCCTAATGTGAGAATGCGGGACGTGACAAGAGAGTAAAAGTAAGAAATATGCAATTTAAGTTATCATCATATTGAAATCTTTTTCAGCTCTAACTCATAGCCTCACATACTATTATTTTAATCTTTATTTGATTACTTCATCTATCACCTAAATTATAACAGGTGATTTAAATACAAAGGCAAAAATGTGTGCTTTGATTTTGACACTAATGTGTGAGGATGCACAATATGTGAAAATAGATGGATTGGAATTAATAGCTATTATCTATTTTGTTAATGTAGAGATGGTTTTCCCAAACTGATTCTCACAATTCACATTCCATTCAACAACAAGAAACGTGTGACAATTCCCTTTGTTTTGATCCTTATTAACTTTTTTTTCCTTTTTGTTTTATAATGAAGGATGATTTTATAAATTTCTGTAGATACAAAAATGTGATAAAATATTTCTACATGTATGCATTGATATATACATACACACATATATTACACAGGTTATAATGATCATTTATAACTGCTGTAATGGTACAATTTACTAAGTTATTAAAAACATCGACGGCTCTTGCCTGGATTCCGGAGGCTGAGATCTGACGACCATGGTTTAAAGCCATCCTGGGCAGGAAAGTCCGTGAGTCTCTTATGTCCAAACAACCAACCGAAAATCAGAATTGGAACTGTGGCTCAAAGTAGTAGAGTGGTAGCCTTGAGAGAAAAAGTTCAGGGACATCATCCAGTTTCTTAGTTCAAGAAATAAAATCTACCCCAAAAAAATCTATTTAATTTACACCTGTTAAGTAGAGTATTTCCATTACCCAACTGAACATCCATGTTCATTTGCAGTGTAACTTTGTTTTGTCTGAAGTGCCTCAAAACATTATCACTTAAGTAGAAAGCATTGCAACGTGGGTTCATTCTATCTGTCTCATGGACTTTTCTCCACTCACATATTAAAATGTTACAATTTATTTAAAATCATAACTTTTTAATACCCATAATAGATTTTGAATTGAGTGTCTTGTGCCCCTAAATGGTCCTCTTAACACTTTGTCATGTCCTCAGCCCTAAATTATCCTGATTATTTTTCATATAGAATTTGGCTTCCTACTTGTGTATGATCTTGGGCTCAGCCCACTTTATGTTATTCTTCCTGAAATTTATAATAACAGGTGAATGGCATTGTGTACAGATATTTCTGTCCAGTCTGGGCTTTAACCACTATCCTCACAACAGTTCACACTCCCATGTACTCAGGATTTTCATAAGCTTGTCATAGCTATTTTTTTTTAATCATTGCATTTCCTGCAGGTTCGTGAGTACTGAATTAATTTGTGTTTTCTTGGGTTGTTTTGTTTAATTTGAATGTATGTGTTGAGTTTTTCCTCACTTTTCCTTTTGTTTCTTTCACTCAAGTTCTTATCTAAAATTCTGAGAAACCAATTCTTCTTTCTCAAGATAGTCAAGGTGAACATTATTTATTCCAAAGCAACTTTAGTAATATTTAAACAACTTCATATCTATGAATGGTATACAAATGCTAAATGCTGAGAAGGGCCTTTTTATTTTCACAGCAGTCCTTAGCATACACAAACAGATCATGAAATAGATGAAGATAATATAACTACAGATACTGGACAGGAGGAGAAAAACCTAGTATTAATTGTTTGACAGAGGCTTCCCTTCTGGAGAAAGAAATATGCTCCTTGATGCAGGATTACACAAAATCATATTGCTAGGAGGATCCTAAATGATAATCTAATACTACAGAGTTGTGAGAGATAAATTGACCTCCTGAATAATATACTTTTGTGTCAACTAAAAGCAGGCTTCCAAAAAGAGAATAGATTTTAGAGAAATGTGATGAATTTTATGGAAATAGGTCCTTAGCTGATTTTGTTAATTTGTGAAGTAATACAGGGAAATAAAGCACAGCAAGGTAAAAAAATAAAGAACTTCCTTAAGATAGTGTTCTAGCACAAAACTGGTGCTATCTTCATCTCAAATGGGCAGAGTAAGCCAGAAAAACACTAGAAAAATGGCAAATCCGGGTATCTCAATTCCCAATCTTGATAATCAGGGGTCAGAACAGATAATTAATAATCCAGAGGAGAGTTCCCAAATAGCTCTACAAACACTGCTGGCAAACATGATAAATGAGAAGTTTGACAACTTACAAAGGACTCTGTATGAGCGTGATAGGGAGAGAGAGGAAGCATCCCAAAAGTCTATACAGGAATATCATAAGCGTGAGGAAGCTACTCAAAAACTGATACAGGATTTGCATGAACAACTTGAAAATACTCAAAGAGAAAGGGAGGAATGGCGTGAGCAGGCTGAGAACACTCAAAGAGAACTGCAGGAATCCCACGAAAGGGAGGAAAGAGAGCTGCAGAAATCCCACAAACAGGAGCAAGCTAATCAAAGAGTAATACAGCAATTGAAAGACCAGGTAGAGAACACACAAAGAACACTAAAGGCATTCATGAATCCATTAACAAAGAGCTGAAGGAAGTCAGGGAGACCACAAAGGGAATGCTGAATGGAACCCAACAGAAGGAATGGGAGTCCAAAGAAACCATAACCAATCAACTAAGTGATTTGAGAACAAACACTGAACACAAAAATCATTCTTTGAAGCCATCATAACCCTCATCCCAAAACCAGGCAGGGACACATCAAAGAAAGAGAACTATAGACCCATTTCTTTGATGAACATTGATGCAAAACTTCTCAACAAAGTTTTGGCCAATCGACTTCAACAATTCATCCAAAAAATCATACACCACGATCAAACAGGATTCATTTCAGGGATGCAACCTGGTTCAATATATGCAAATCAATTAATATTATTCATCACATCAACAGGAGCAAGAATAAGAACCAAATGATTATCTCAATAGATGCAGAAAAAGCATTTGACAAGATCCAACACACCTTTATGATGAAGGTTTTGGAAAAATTAGGAATCCACGGAACATTCCTCAGTACAAAAAGGCTGTATATGACAAACCTACAGCCAGCATTATACTCAATGGTGAAAAACTAAAGCCATTTCCTCTTAACTCAGGAAAAAGACAAGGATGCCCACCCTCTCCACTTCTCTTCAATCTAGTATTAGAATGCCTAGCTACAGCAATAAGACAAGATGCAGACATAAAGTGGATTCAAATAGGGAAAGTAGAAGTAAAACTCTCCCTCTTTGCAGATGACATGATCTTGTATTTAAAGAATCCCCTAGACTCCACTCCCAAATTACTCAAGCTGATTCAAAACTTTGGCAAAGTAGCAGGGTATAAAATTAACCCCCCAAAATCAATGGCTTTTCTGTATGCCAACAATGAGAAAAGTGTGGCTGAAATTAGGAAAGCAACTCCATTTGTAATAGCCCCACAAAAAAGAAAATACCTAGGAATTCACCAAAGAAGTGAAGGACCTCTATGATGAAAACTTTAAAATCTTGAAGAAGGAAATCAACACAGAACTTAAAAAATGGCAAAACCTCCCATGCTCCTGGATGGGAAAGATTAACATCGTGAAAATGGCAATACTTCCCAAGGCTATCTACAAATTCAACGCAATACCTATCCAAATTCCAACCTCATTCTTCAAGGAAATAGAAGAGGCAATCCAAAAATTCATATGGAACAATAAAAGACCCCGAATAGCAAAAACGCTCCTCAACGGAAAGAACACTTCTGGAGGAATATCAACACCAAATCTCAAACTCTACTATAAAGTCATAGTAATCAAAACAGCTTGGTATTGGCATAAGAACAGACGTCAGGACCAATGGAATAGAATTGAAAATCGAGAAATGAACCTACAGACCTATAGCCATCTAATCTTCGATAAGGGAGCTAAAACAATAGTATGGAAGAAAGACAGCCTCTTCAGTAAATGGTGCTGGCAAAATTGGTTAACTACATGCAGAAAACTAAAGCTAGATCCTTATATATCACCCTGCACCACAATCAACTCCAAATGGATCAAAGACCTTGAACTCAAAGCAGACACTCTAAAAACATTACTGGATGGAATAGGAGAAACCCTAAGTCTCCTTGGCTCAGGCTGAAATTTTCTGCATAGAGACCCGGAAACAAAGCAAATCAAAGAGAGGTTGGACAAATGGGATTGCATAAAGTTGCAGAGCTTCTGCAGGGCAAATGACATAGCTAGCAAGATCAATAGAAAGCCCACGGATTGGGAGAAGATCTTTACTAGCCATACAACGGACAAGGGTCTCATATCTAAAGTATACTTGGAACTCAAAAAATTAAACCACCCAACAACAAATCCTCAAAGAAACAACTGCCCAATAAATAAGTGGGCGAAAGACTTAAAGAGAAACTTCTCTGAAGAAGAAAGAAGGATGGCCAATAGACACATGGAGAAATGTTCAACATCCCTAGCCATAAAAGAAATGCAAATCAAAACAATATTGAGATACCACCTCACTCCAGTTAGAACGGCAAAAATCAAGAACTCTAACAACAACAGATGCTGGAGGGGATGTGGACAGAAAGGAACCTTACTTCATTGTTGGTGGGAATGTAAACATGTTCAACCACTTTGGAAAGCAGTATGGAGGTTCCTCAAAAGACTTCACATAGAACTCCCCTATGACCCAGCAATCCCACTTTGGGGCATTTACCCAAATGTTTAAAAACAGGCCACACTAAAGCTACCAGCAGAACTATGTTTATTGCAGCATTATTTACCATAGCTAAGATATGGAACCAACCCAGATGCCCCTCAGTAGATGAATGGATCAAGAAAATGTGGTATATATACACAATGGAATTCTATGCCTCCATCAGAAAGAATGACATTTCCCCATTTGTTAGGAAATGGAAAGGCCTGGAAAAAATTATATTAAGTGAAGTAAGCCAGGCCCAAAGAAACATAGGTCCCATGGTTTCCCTTATTTGCAATATCTAGTATATGTATGAGTCAAGCGGAAAAGGTCAGATAATGTGATGTTAGGAAAATGAAACCTTAAATATGTATTTTAATGTTTTTTTCTTTCATGCATGTGTTTCTAACGCATTTATAAGATTATTTCTTTGTTGCTTTGTATGTCCCTCCCCCACAGTGTAACCCCCGCTTTCACTATATTTGATGTCAGTATAACTTGTGCAGGAGATGTGGAAAAACAAGTCATTTAAGGATTCAGGTGGGAGAGTTCCGGGAAGATGGCGGAGGAGAAGCTGGAATCTGAACAAGCTCTCGCATAGAAAGCAGTTTTAGAGTTCCAGTGAACAGTCCTAAGCCAGAGAATCACACCAAGTGTGCCATCTCAGGACAGAGAGTTAGACAAGAGAGGGGAAGCCAAGACTAGGAGACACATCTGAGCCACTGCCAGCAGCCGCCGGGACGGCGGCAGGGTCGCAGCTGCGACCACAGCCGCGGCCATACCTGAGCGCTCACACAGAGAGTCCGAGACGAAGGAGCCAGATGCAGCGGGCGAGAGGATTCTACTCAACACCAGCAAGAACCGACAATGAGCGGACATCTTCATCCTGCAGTTTGCACACCAGAGACGACCCAGGATCCAAGACTTGGCGTGAGTAGAAGCCCAACTTCCTCACTCCTTCTCAGGGAGCAGAGGAGAGAAGGCCACCCCTCCCCACCCCAGCACCGGTGATCTCCATCTTGGATACCGACAAAGCTCGGAGGGGCTGCTAGCTCCAACTCAGGCCTTGGAATAAAACGAGTCATTTAACAGGTTACAAGAACTTAACGGTGAAGTGACCTGCCAGACTCAGCTCCATCCAGGGAAAAGTCACCCAGCTCAGGCACCAGCCATTGGAGTGGCTTTCCTCACTGGGTAACCAGAGCCAGAGGCTGCCCCTCCCTCTAGCAGCCTCCACAATCAATTGAAAAACAGAAACCCTGAGAATGGCTCCAGGGTGGGCTCTGTGAATTTTTCACAAAATAGCCCCAGGGAAAAGCTACTGTGTTGAAAGGCCTCAACTCTACCAGAACCTAGCCTCATCACCCCTCTTTTGTGATTCTCAAAGCAGATCACCCTCCCATTAAACTAACCTGGGAGGGGGATCTCAAAATCTTGGGTAAAGCAGAGCATTTTTCTGCCTGTTCGAACAAACTGACTTAAGAAACCAATCAAGCCACAGGACCTCAAACTGACCAGAGACTCCAACAAGAGGCTGGTTACAGACAAAAGGGAGATACAGGATTCTTCCCACCTCTCCCAAAAAAAAAAAAAAAAAAAAAAAATCAAAGAACTTTTTTTTCTTCTTTTCTTTTTTCTTTTTTTCTTTTTTTTTTGGTACCTTATAGATATAAAACATTTTTTTCCTTTTCTAAAACTTTTATTAATCTTTAATTTTTGCCTTTTTTGAAAAAATAATTGTTTTCCAGTAACTTTTTTTTCCCTCTTATAATTTTTATTTTAGGAATACGTGAATGTACGTTTTCCTTTCTTTTCTTGTCTTCTCTCTCTTTTTCTTTCTTTCTTAATTATTTTTTTGTTTTTTGTCTAGCTCTACTGAACTTCTGATCTTTTTTTTTCTCCCTTTCTTATCCTTTTCACCTTTTCCTTTCTTTTGTTCTTCTGTATGTGACTTAACTCTTGTCCTGCACATCCTGATAAACCCATAGTTAATTAGTAGACCCTATCCCCCATTGTGTACACACTTAATCCACAAATTTATTACTCAATCCAAAACCTCTGAGACTTAAATTCCTTAATAGCAGTACTACCTCTTTATACCTATATAATATTTTAAGCATTTTTTTAAGTTTTTCACATCTCCTCTATCTCCCTCCTGTTTTCTCATTATATTCACATTCCTCTCTAAATACATGGTGTTTCAATCTCCATAACTATATTAATTTTTACGTTTCTAATTTTTTTTCTGGTCTCTTTTCATTTCCCTTCCCTTTCTTCTTTTTCTCTCCCTCTCTACTTGCATCCTACCCAACCTATTTCCTGCATTGAGATTAGGACATAGTTAACTCTCCCTGTGCCTCCCTACACCAGTCTACTCCTAATTTTTACCCACATCTCTCCCTAACCCTAAAAATTTCTGGTTTTCCAAATTCTTCTCTGCGGTTCGAAGCCCATTAACATATAGTTGTTTGATGTTGAATAGATATATCTGTTGAACTAGATTGTATCTGTAGACTATTGACTGTATAAATGCAAACGTTGGTTGATGGTTGCCTTAAGATAGTGTTCTAGCACAAAACTGGTGCTATTTTCATCTCAAATGGGCAGAGTAAGCCGAAAAAACACAAGAAAAATGGCAAATCCGGGTATCTCAATTCCCAATCTTGATAATCAGGGGTCAGATCAGATAATGAACAATCCAGAGGAGAGTTCCCAAATAGCTCTACAAACACTGGTGGCAAACATGATAAATGAGAAGTTTGACAACTTACAAAGGACTCTGTATGAGCGTGATAGGGAGAGAGAGGAAGCATCCCAAAAGTTTATACAGGAATATCATAAGCGTGAGGAAGCTACTCAAAAAATGATACAGGATTTGTGTGAACAACATGAGAATACTCAAAGAGAAAGGGAGGAATGGCGTGAGCAGGCTGAGAACACTCAAAGAGAACTGCAGGAATCCCATGAACGGGAGGAAAGAGAAATGCAAGAATCCCACAAACGGGAGGAAGCTAATCAAAGAGTAATTCAGGAATTGAGAGACCAGGTAGAGAACACACAAAGATCACTAAAGGCATTCATGGAATCCATTAACAAAGAGCTGAAGGAAGTCAGGGAGACCACAAAGGGAAGGCTGAATGGAACCCAACAGAAGGAATGGGAGTCCAAAGAAATCATAACCAATCAACTAAGTGATTTGAGAACAAACACTGATCACCAAATTAAGGAAGTAAAGAAATTCATACAAGACCTAAAACAGAGCTTCAACAAAGAACTTGAAGCCATCAAAGCTGACCAATTAGAAGGAAAAGAGATAAAAAACAAAGTAGAGAGTCTTGACAGCAGGTTAGACCAAGCAGAAGATCGAATCTCAGGGATTGACGACAGCCTAGATATTATAGAGAAAGAACATACAACCATCCAAGACAAGTCCAAGAAGTATGATAGATCTATCCAACACCTGGAAGACACCATCAGAAGGCCTAATCTAAGGATAATGGGTGTAGAGGAGTACCTAGAAACAGAAGTTAATGGTCTAGGAAATTTGTTTAACAGGATCCTAGCAGAGAAGTTCCCAAACATACAAAAAGATAGGCCTATTCAGATACAAGAAGCTTTTAGAACCCCAAATAGACCAGACCAGAATAGGACATCCCACCGTCACATTATAATCCACACAGGATCAACTCAGACCAAGGAAAAGATCCTTAAAGCTGTCAAGGAGAAAAGGTTAATCACCTATAAAGGGAAACCAATTAGAATCACCTCAGATTTCTCAGCAAAGACAATCAAAGCAAGAAGAGCCTGGAATGATGTATGCCATGCCCTAAAAACAAACAACTATCAACCAAGAATACTGTACCCAGCTAAACTCTCCTTCATAATTGAAGGCCAAATAAAAACCTTCCATAGCAAAGAAAAATTGAAACAATACATCTCCACCAAACCAGCCCTACAAAAGATTCTTAAAGATGTCCTACACATAGAAAAACAACAAGACCGCAACAAAGGCCAAGAAACTGCACCCAAACTGAGAATCCAAGAACCATAGGAAGAACCCAGTTTTCGCAGCCCCCAAGAAGGTGGATAACATCTCAGGAACTCCCAAATACCTCTCAGTCCTATCTCTTAACGTTAACTGACTGAACTCTCCAATTAAGCGACATAGACTGTCTAGTTGGATTAAAAAACAAGACCCTTCTATCTGCTGCCTGCAGGAGTCACATCTTGCCCGTAAAAACAAACACATTTTCAATGTTAAAGGCTGGAACAAAATCTACCAAGCAAACAGCCCCCATAAACAGGCGGGAGTTGCAATCTTAATATCAGATAAAATAGACTTCAAATTAAAATTCGTGAGAAGAGATAAAGAAGGTCGCTACATACTAATTAATATTGTAATATCTCCTTCAGGAGGATATTACAATTCTAAATACCTATTCGCCAAACAATGTAGCACCCAAATTTATCAAAGAAACACTACTTTCCCTCAAATCCCATATAGATCCAAAGACATTAAATGTTGGGGATTTTAACACACCACTCTCCCCACTAGATAGATCAACTCGGCAAAAACTCAACAGAGAAACCGCAGATCTAAACAGTTGCATAGATCAAGTAGACTTAACAGACATCTACCGAACATTTCACCCAGCAGCATCAGAATACACGTTTTTCTCAGCAGCACATGGAACGTTTTCTAAAATAGACCACATTTTAGGCCACAAAGCAAACTTCTCTAAATTCAGAAACATTGAAGTTATACCTTGCATTCTCTCTGACCACAAGGGAATAAAATTAGAACTCAACACCAAAAGCCACCAAAGAAAGTCCGGTGTCACATGGAGGCTGAACAACACACTGCTGAATCAAGAGTGGGTCATGGAAGAGATTAGAAAGGAAATTCAAATGTTCATGCTATTCAAGAAAAATGAACACACAAATTACCATCTCCTCTGGGACACAGCAAAGGCAGTACTCAGAGGCAACTTTATAGCTCTGAGCTCCTACATCAACAAATTGGAGAGATCTGAAACTAGCAATTTAATGACACATCTAAACCTCCTTGAAAAAGAGCAGCAAGATAAACACCAATCCAGTAGATGGAAAGAAATAATCAAAATTAAATCAGAATTAAATGAATTAGAATCCAAAAAAACTATAGAAAGAATCAACAAAACAAAGAGTTGGTTCTTCGAAAAACTTAACAAAATTGACAGACCCTTAGCAAATCTTATCAGAAAAAGAAGAGTACACACCCAAATTAATAAACTCAGAGATGAGAATGGAAACATCACCACGGAAACAACCAAGATTCAGAACATTATAAGGGAATACTTCTCAAAACTTTATGCTAATAAGTTTGAGAACTTGACAGAAATGGACCTTTTCCTAGCAAATATTGACATGCCAAAACTAAACCAAGATGAGTTAAACCCGCTTAACAGGCCCATATCAAGCATTGAAATAGAAACAGCAATAAGAGACCTCCCAGCTAAGAAAAGTCCAGGACCAGATGGTTTTACAGCGGAATTTTACAAGGCCTTCAAAGCAGAGCTCACACCAATACTCCTCCAACTCTTCAATGAAATTGAAAGAGAAAGCTCACTACCGAACACATTCTATGAAGCCATCATAACCCTCATCCCAAAACCAGGCAGGGACTCATCAAAGAAAGAGAACTATAGACCGTTTTCTTTGATGAACATTGAAGCAAAACTTCTCAACAAAATTTTGGCCAATCGACTTCAACAATTCATCCAAAAAATCATACACCACGATCAAACAGGATTCATTTCAGGGATGCAGAGCTGGTTCAATATACGCAAATCAATTAATATTATTCATCACATCAACAGGAGCAAGAATAAGAACCACATGGTTATCTCAATAGATGCAGAAAAAGCATTCGACAAGATCCAACACACCTTTATGATGAAGGTTTTGGAAAAATTAGGAATCCATGGAATATTCCTCAATAAGATAAAGGCTGTATATGACAAACCTACAGCCAGCATTATACTCAATGGTGAAAAACTAAAGCCATTTCCTCTTAACTCAGGAACAAGACAAGGATGCCCACTCTCTCCACTTCTGTTCAATCTAGTATTAGAATACCTAGCTACAGCAATAAGACAAGATGCAGACACAAAGGGGATCCAAATAGGGGAAGAAGAAATAAAACTCTCCCTCTTTGCAGATGACATGATCTTGTATTTAAAGAATCCCCTAGAGTCCACTACCAAATTACTCAAGCTGATTCAAAACTTTGGCAAAGTAGGAGGTTATAAAATTAACCCCCCAAAATCAATGGCATTTCTGTATGCCAACAATGAGAAAAGTGTGGCTGAAATTAGGAAAGCAACTCCATTTGTAATAGCCCCACAAAAAATAAAATACCTAGGAATTAACTTAACTAAAGAAGTGAAGGACCTCTATGATGAAAACTTTAAAATCTTGAAAAAGGTAATCAACACAGAACTTAAAAAATGGCAAAACCTCCCATGCTCCTGGATTGGAAAGATTAACATCGTGAAAATGGCAATACTTCCCAAGGCTATCTACAAATTCAACGCAATACCTATCCAAATTCCAACCTCATTCTTCAAGGAAATAGAAGAGGCAATCCAAAAATTCATATGGAACAATAAAAGACCCCGAATAGCAAAAACGCTCCTGAATGGAAAGAACACTGCTGGAGGAATATCAATACCAAACTTCAAACTCTACTATAAAGCCATAGTAATCAAAACAGCTTGGTTTTGGCATAAGAACAGACCTCAGGACCAATGGAGTAGAATTGAAAACCCAGAAATGAACACACAGACCTATAGCCATCTAATCTTCAATAAGGGAGCTAAAACAGTAGAATGGAAGAAAGACAACCTCTTCAGTAAATGGTGGTGGCAAAATTGTTTAACTACATGTAGAAAACTTAAGCTAGATCCTTATATATCACCCTGCACCACAATCAACTCCAAATGGATCAAAGACCTTGAACTCAAAGCAGACACTCTGAAAACATTACAGGATAGAATAGGAGAAACCCTGGGTCTCCTTGGCTCAGGTCGAAATTTTCTGAATAGAGACACGGAAACACAACAAATCAAAGAAAGGTTGGACAAATGGGATTGCATAAAGTTGCAGAGCTTCTGCAGGGCAAATGACATAGCTAGCAAGATCAATAGAAAGCCCACGGATTGGGAGAAGATCTTTACTAGCCATAGAACGGACAAGGGTCTCATATCTAAAATATACTTGGAACTCAAAAAATTAAACCACCCAACAACAAATCCTCAAAGAAACAACTGCCCAATAAATAAGTGGGCGAAAGACTTAAAGAGAAACTTCTCTGAAGAAGAAAGAAGGATGGCCAATAGACACATGAAGAAATGTTCAACATCCCTAGCCATAAAAGAAATGCAAATCAAAACAACATTGAGATATCACCTCACTCCTGTTAGAACGGCAAAAATCAAGAACTCTAACAACAACAGATGCTGGAGGGGATGTGGAGAGAAAGGAACCTTACTTCATTGTTGGTGGGAATGTAAACATGTTCAACCACTTTGGAAAGCAGTATGGAGGTTCCTCAAAAGACTCCACATAGAGCTCCCCTATGACCCAGCAATCCCACTTTTGGGCATTTACCCTAATGTTTACAAACAAGACCACACTAAAGCTACCAGCACAACTATGTTTATTGCAGCATTATTTACCATAGCTAAGATATGGAACCAACCCAGATGCCCCTCAGTAGATGAATGGATCAAGAAAATGTGGTATATATACACAATGGAATTCTATGCCTCCATCAGAAAGAATGACATTGCCCCATTTGTTAGAAAATGGAAAAACTTGGAAAAAAATTATATTAAGTGAAGTAAGCCAGGCCCAAAGAAACGTAGGTCCCATGGTTTCCCTTATTTGTAATATCTAGTGTATGTATGAGTCAAGCGGAAAAGGTCAGATAATGTGATGTCAGGAAAATGAACCCTTAGATGTGTATTTTAATGTTTTTTTTCTTTCATGCATGTGTTTCTAACACATTTATAAGATTATCTCTTTGTTGCTTTGTATAGTATAACCCCTGCTTTCACTATATTTGATGTCAGTATAACTTATGGAGGAGATGGGGAAAAACCAGTTGTTTAAGGATACAGGTGGACCTGTTGCAACAATGAGAAGTACAAGTTGTCATGTCCAAAACGAGCTTTACAACGTTGGTGCAGGGGGGGGGGGGGTGGGGGGGAGGAAGGAGAAGGATTGGGATTAGGGGGGGAGGGGGGAGGCTGGGAAGGGATGTGAAGGGTAAACAAAGGAGGAGGCTGCAATGCTTGGTAAGAAATGTACACATTATCCTGCCCATGTAACTGTAACTCCTCTGTACAGTATGTTCACAAATAAAACTAAATTAAATTTAAAAAAAAAAAAAAAAAAAGGATTCAGGTGGACCTGTTGCAACAATGAGAAGTACAAAATGTCATGTCAAAAACGAGCTTTAAAATGTCGGTGTGGGGATGGGAGGGGGGGAAGGATTGGGTGGGGGGAGGGGGGAGGCTGGGAAGGGAGGTGAAGGGTAAACAAAGGAGGAGGCTGCAATGCTTGGTAAGAAATGTACGCATTATCCTGCCCATATAATTGTCACCACTCTGTACAGTATGTTCTGAAATAAAATAAAATTAAATTAAAAAAAAATAAAGAACTTCACATTGAAATACTCATTTGTGTTTGTCTATGTGTGTATGCATGTGCGAGTACACACACGCACATGTGCATATGCTCATGCATGCATTCATCATTCTGGAGGCTTGATAGTGCCTGGGCACTATTCCTAAATTTCTGTGCCCAAGGATAGTGTTCTACCACTTGAGCCTCTGCTCTACTTCTGGTTTATTTGGAGATAATGGCATGTATTTTCATGATTGGACTGGCTTGGAACAGTGGTCTTCAGATCACAGTCTTCTGAGTAGCTAGATAACCTGATTCAGCCTCTGAATAGCTAGTTAAAATTCTGTCTGTCCTCTATGTTTCACTGCTCTTTTATTCTTTTCCCGAGGTAATCACAAGTCTAAGACATATATATTTCTAATGGCTTTAAAAATACTGTTACTGCTTGGCACAAGTTGCTCCCATCTGTACTCTTTAACTAGTTACGAGGCTTGAGAACAGAACCCAGGCCAAAAGATTAGTGGACTTCCTTCTCAATTTATAGCTGGGTGAATTGGATCATTTCCACTATCCTGCATTATCTTCCAGCTAAGATTGGAAGGACTGCAGAATCCAGGCCAGCCAAGGTAGTAACCTAGACAAGTTGGTGTGCAACTCTGGTGCCATTGATGATGGGAAGGCTAAAAGGACAGATCAGGTGCATGTTCTTATTGAAAGGGAACACCTATCCTAAAATTAACCACTGATATGACGCCAGCCTAGCAAGAACAATACCCCAAGTTGAAATCCCCACAATTTCCCACAACCAAAATAAGTATATACATTAACATCCAAAAACTTAGTACAATCTGTTCTTTGCTCAACTATCAGCTTTATCTGATTATCATATGATATGATAGAATAGTTTCTTCATTAAACTTAAGATATATTTAAAACGACATGGAAAATTCTTTCTCAATTATTAAATGCAAACAAATGGCAAATTGCCTCATTTCTTACCTATTTGACGACCACTATAAATTCTTCTTATGATTATTAGTAGTGGTAATATATTCTGACATATTACTTTATTTTGTAACAGTTTTTAAACATTTTGCTTCTCTGCTGAAGTTGAAGTATTTAAATAATATTATCAAATTATATTCCTTAGGTTCTTAGGGCAGTTTTTTTTTACAAAGTTTTAATCAATGGCTTCTAAGAATTCTTAATTGGTATATTATTTGCTTTAGTTTTAATTTCAATTTAATTTTATTATAAAGGTAATGTACGGAGGGGTTATAGTTACATAAATAGGGGTATAAGTACATTTCTTATAGAAGCAACATTATTATCTCTCCCATCGATTTTTTTACAATCAAAAAAAGAACTACTGATGCTTTTGCTGTTGCTATTGATCTATGGGTACTTTTGCTTTCTTGTTCATGAATTCTTTATTAAAAAAACTTGATATACAGAGGGTTTACAGTTACTTAAGTAAACTAAAAAGTAGACTTCCCTTTATTTTCTAAATTTCAAATTTTGAACTCATTTATTTTCTTTTGTTTCTTATGGTAATTCTTTTTTCAAAGTTGTAGAATTTAATTTTGCATGATTTTTACACATGTAAATTATTTAGACACGTATATTTTGCTTTTAAAATATTTAACATGTGAATATTTAAAAATTATTTTCTTTATTTTTATATAGTTGGTGAATTTAAATATATTTATTTTCTTACAGTTCTAAACCTATTTGTCCAGGTAACAAATACTTACTGTATTTTCAAGAAGCACATACTTTATTAAGAAAGGTTTCATTACCTGGTCACTTTTTGGAAATATTTGTACTGGAATTAAAAAAAAATATGTTTGATGTGGGCATAGTGATTTGTGGCTTCCATTAACTAGCCATGGCAGGAAATGTAAATAGGGTTTGTAATTCGGGAGAGACTGAGAAACTATGAGACCTTATTATAAAAATATTCAGAGTGAAATGATTATCGGTGTAGCCATCCATAGCGAGATATAGAGAACCTAGTTATCACATTCTAAATATTGCGTTAAAACACAATAACATCAGTCTTTTTGTCAAAATAAAAAGATACATGTTTCAAAATGTTTATTATTTAAAACTTATTTGCAAAGGTTCTCATGTCTTCTATTTCTTAATTTTCAATTTACTTAATCTATAAGAATCTAAGTATATTATGACTATTTTATTCCTACTAAACTTTTAAATACTATGAGCAATATTATGATTTTATATATTAACATACTTGTATTATTTGGGATAATTTCCTGTTTAATATGATAATATCAATATTCTAAATGTAAGTGGTGTGTTTATACTTGTATGCATGTGTGTTTATGTGGTTTTTGTGTGTGTGTGCTTTGTTCGTACTTTATAATGCTTGGGAGATCACACCATTGCTTCACATATGCTAGGCTAATATTTTACCATTGAGCTATACTGTCTAGTTATAATCCAAACAGTGTTTTAAATTATGACTTTAAAATTTTCATTCCAATATGTTTTTTCAAAATTATATATGATAAAATGTGATCCATCTCTATCCACGTCAGCTATTTTCAATGTTATTTAGAATACTTCCACTGACTTTACACTTCCAAAATCTTTTGTTTGTTATTGACAATGGTTTTACTTTGCTTCTTTTCTATCTTCGTTCTTTTTCCTTTGAGAGTTTACCTATTCTTTCTCCTATATCTTTGGAAATTAATTATCATATTCTTATTAAAATATCTTTACATTGTAACAGGTCTAGTATTTTCTACTTTATTTTTTCCCATTTTCTCTGACTTTCAGTACAAACTATTAGGTGGATTAAAAAGAAACTTGATTCAGGACAGTTTATCTTTCTCCTTCTCATCTCTGAAATCTTTCTGCTTTTTGAAGCACAATACCAGTGACAAGCAGCTCCTATGTGGTCCATCATTCTTTCCCCTCTCACTCTCCTCTGTTGTACATCTCAAGTTTTTATCATTCAGCTTTATTGTGCTACAGCGTTATCTAAATCTTAACTCATTCCTAAATTAATTTTATTTGTTTCATGCATTCTCCAAAACATTTTTCTATATATAATATCTAGGATATTGTGTTTTCACAAGGTGCAAAATATGAGTGACTATCAAACATCTATATATCTCTGTAGAATATTGTTCCACCAGCTCAATAAACTCATATTCAAGGAATACAGGTCTATAGGACAATCATGTAAAATGGTGTAACTTGAGCCTTCATACTAGCTTTGAATCTTATTACCAAGTTAAGTAGTGAAGACAACATAATTCTACTATAAGAACAGATATATAGAAGAATTTAACACATTTGTCAAAAATAAATTCTTAGTTTTATGGTCAATAGATTTTGAAAAGGATGACATGACCTTATGAAATACAAATATAATCTTCAATGGGTGTGTTGGCATTATTACCTCTCTAGATTTAAAGAATGATCTTAGGCTACTACCTCAATCCTTTTTGTGTTTTGTTTTGATTTTGTCAGTCATGGGGCTTGAACTCTGGGCTTAGGCGCTATCTGTGTGATCTTCAGCTCAAGGCGAGCGCCCTACCACTTGAGCCAAAGCACCACTTCCGGGTTCTAGTGATTTATTGGAGATAAGAGTCTCACCGAATTTCCTGCCCTGGCTGGCTTTAAACTGCGATCCTCAGATCTCAGCCTCCTGAGTAGCTAGGATTACAGGCATGAGCCACAGGTGCCAGGCCAACCTCAATCCTAATACAAAAACTTAAAATAAAAAAGATGATTATCAAACCAAATGTGAGATGTAAAAACCTATAAAACATAAATGTAAAAATTCATGACATTGGATCAGTAAAGTATTCTAAAATTTTGACATGAAAAGCATTAGTGGCTAAAGAAAAGGAAGAATAAACTGGATTATATCTCAAGTGATAACCTTCCATAACTCAAAGGACACTATAACAGAAGTGAAAACATGACAATCTGATAGAGGGCACATACTTGTTAATGCTACATTGTTAATGCTACAATGATTCTGAATCTTAAGTACTTTTTTGGGGGTTCCGGTCATGGGGCCTGAACTCTGGGCCTGGGCGCTGTCTCTCAGCTCTTTAGCTCACGGCTAGTGCTCTACCACTTGAGCCACAGCACCACTTCTTTTTGCTTATGTGGTGCCTAGGAATCAAACCCAGGGACTCACGCATGCAAGGCAAGTGCTCTACCACTGAGCCATCTTCCCAGCCCGTCTTAAGTATTTTTATATCTTCTAATTCTATATAATTTTTTCCCGAATAGAGTATTTCTTTAAAGAACATATGTAACTTAATAGTCAATAGGAAGAGCATATGAAATAATCTCCACTCTAGTATCTAAAAAAAAAAAAAGAAAAAGAAAACTCACTAGTATGATTATAATATAAGAACATGACACAAAATATATTAATTCATTTGTGGAGAAATTGATCATAGTGATTGATTTTTATAATACTGCGATAATTTTAGCAAGCACATTTTCAAGTCTTCAAAAGGTCAAAGAGAATTGTATAGGATCCATGCATTACACTTCTATGAATGTATTAAAGAAAAGTAATAAAACTTGTTTGGATATGGAATGTAGTTCATTGACAGTGCACATGAATAGTATGTGTGAGACCCTGGAAATAATCCCCAAAAACAAATTTTAAAAGGCACACTATAGAGGATATATGCTGGGCAAATTCCTGTAACTGAATTTTTTATCTATTTTAATGTCTGTTCTAAAATTTACAGCATTTCTACTTGAAGAAATGTAAGTTTGTGAAAATTAGGCTTTGAAAACCTATGAAGATACAATTCACATCCAAATCACTAAAATGTATACAATAAAAGGAGATAATATATTGCAAGTGAATTACATGTCAGGAAAAAAAAAAAACTATTGTTAAAAACTCTGCAAACAAAATGCAGATTACCTATAATGATGTTTTCTGTGTTGGCTAAAAACTCTTTATAAATTACAGCATTAAAACAAAGATGTGATTTCTGTTTATTTTGAGAGTTTTTTCTGTTTCTTTTTAGTTTATACAGAGATAACTCAATAAAAAGTGTATGTGACGTGGAGGAGATGGGGACAAACAAGTCGTTTAAGGATTCAGGTGGACCTGTTGCAACAATGAGAAGTGCAAAATGTCATGTCAAAACCAGCTTTACAATGTCGGTGGGGGGGTATGATTGGGTGGGGGGGGGGGGAGGCTGGGAAGGGAGGTGAAGGGTAAACAAAGGAGGAGGCTGCAATGCTTGGTAAGAAATGTATGCATTTTCCTGCCCATGTAATTGTAACCCCTCTGTACAGTATGTTCTCAAATAAAATAAAATAAAATTTAAAAAAAAAAGTGTATGTGATAACTGGAATACCTAGGAATTATGCATCACTTATAAATAATTGATAACCTTTTCTGGAAGTAACATTTAGCAAATGACAGAAGACCCAAATCTAGGCATATGAATTTTATGAAAGGCATATATGACTTGCTTAATCCATTGTTTTTCTCTACTTTGCTAGGAAAAAAATATTCTCAAGATAAGAGCCAATAGCAGTGAAAAGAAACAAAATACACAATCATCTTGATTTATTTGTGAAAATAACAAACGAAATTAAACCACTCCACATAAGGAACTCCAATATTAGTATCTATGAAGATGTACCTGAATGCCAAAATCCATTGAATTTTTTAATTTTAATTTCTACCAACATATGAAAACTAGAACAAGAAAACAAATATAGTCTTAGAGTGAACCAGCCTTAGAATAATTTTCTTAATTGTTTTGAAGTTACAAAAGAATTGATATTCCTTTGTTTGGAAATCGTTTAAAATGTTTATCACTTATTATAATTCAAATACAAAGCAAGAATAATTTTATAAAATCATTACAAATATCATTCTATTACTATCATAAAATAGAATAAGAAACCAGTCCCAATTTATTATCTACCTATCATTATTCTTAATTCCTAATCATTACCTAAATATCTTAAACAATCTAAATAGTCATGTCTTCAACATATTCTATACTTTTTACTTAACATTTTCCAGGGGGATGTATTCATGTTTCTAAGAAATGTTCACAGCAGTTAAAAGATGCTTTTGTGAAATTAATGTGATACGTTATGTTGTTGTGGGTGTTGTTTGCAGGCCTGGGCATTGTCTCTAAGCCTTTTTATCCTCAAGGCCAGCACTCTACAACATGAGGCACAGAGCTAATACCTGTTTTTGGTGGTTAATTGGAGATAAGAATCCAACATGTACTTTTCTGTCTGGGCTAGTTTTGAACACAATTCTAAGATCTGAGCACCCAGAATAGCTCAAATTATAAGCCTGAGTTACCCGCACTTGGTATGAAGAATTTTTTTAAATTTTAATTATGTTTTAAGATGTTTGTGTCACTATAACATATATCAGTCTACACATGAATTTAGATATATGTATATATTTCTGAAGACAATTCTAAAAATGTATCTTTCTACACATAACATATACATATACATATACATACATATACATATATATGTATATATATATATATATATATATATATATATATATAAGACAGAATCCCTGAAAAACTTGTATGCTACTCTTTTTCATCTTTTTTCATTTCAAAGATATACAGTCTATTTTTCTAAAACTTTCCTACACTAAAATAACTAATATTTCAATAGAAAGTAGTGTTTATTACTTTCAATGAAATTTTAGATATGCACATGATATTGTAACATTTACGATATATCACTTGAAAAAGTTCTGTTCAAACACTTGAATATTTGTGTGTAGTATCGGGGAGAGAGGAAGTTAATTCATAATTTGTTATAAGCACATAGTCAAGCTATCTGATATGGTTTAGTTTTTTGTCTCTTTATTTGTTTAAAATTTTAATATGGATGCATGCAAAGTACAAACATTTAAATTATTTATCAAAAGACAAAAGAAAAAATCATAGACACAAAACACACTTTCAATAATTAGCACTTATGATGATAATAATAATTTTGTAGAAGATTATGATGATGATCACGGTGTAGCACGATAATGACAATGTTGTGATTGAAAAGGAAAAAACTTTAGACATCTTTGAAGCTAGATTTCCTACATTAAATACATAGTAATAGACAACATTGGATTACATACAATAAGAATAACAAGAGTAGAGTTTCAATTTCAAGAAATACAATCACATAAATAGGTAAAGACAGTAAAAACCCTAATGTTATCCCTGCAGTCTCAAATGTATACTGACTTTTCTTGGTGGTATTTTTTAAAATAAAACCGTTTATTTCCACATTTTGATGGACTAAGATATAGTTTTCAACTTAGTGTGATTATTTCAAATACTATTCTCATATAGATATTATTCAATAACCAATGATTTACAATAATAAATTAAGAGTATGTTCTTCAATACAGCTGTGAATACATGACACAATTTACATAATACCACTTAAATATCTGTAGTTGCCTTAAAATGCCACAAGCCTTAGAGCCAGGAGGTAAAATTTATTTTTATTTCTGCATGAAACAATTTGTGACTTTACACCAACAAACTGAATTTGACTATTTCCTTATTTGCAAGCTAAGGTGGAAAATGTAAAGATTCGTCACTTTTCGCTTTTCTTGCTCTACAAGTCAACAAATATATTCTTCAATATTTCTGGTAGATTACATCCATTTACTTATGAGAAATGTAAGGCCAACAGTCAATGTAGTGAGTAAATAATGATACTGAAATTTGTGTCTGAGTTCTTCATTCTGTTTGCTTACAAGGAGAGTAATTTGTTGATGGAGAGGACCAATATGAGAAGATTATGGGGAAAAAGCATACTTTGTAAATGGTCGTTTTAGGAATAGGTGACCAGTGATGAATACTTGAAACAGGCTGGTGTCAGGGGCATAAAAAGGGGTACATACAAATTATATTAGTGACAGAAACTGAGAAAATCTTGATCATTTATCTTATCTAATGTGCAGGAGTAGAAGGTTAAGAAGAAATCTGAAGTGCGTCCACAGCTCTGGCTGGCAACTGTGTTAGTTATATTCTTGATAATAAGGACTACAGGTGGAAATGATGGATTTAGAGTTAAAATTTTCTGATATTTCTAAAGTTTATGTTAAACAGACACAAAGAAAGTTCTGTTTAGACATCATCAAAATATACACGACCATGAATATGAAAAAGAATAATAAAATCGGGGACATAATTAAAGGGAAGAGGAAAAGGAAAGTTCTGACACAAGTGTGAGCAATGTAAGCACTAGTGTGGACAAGATTGGAAGAAAGAGATAAATAAGGAATCAAGAAAGTAATAAACAGATTTACAGAAGTAAAGAAAAGAAAGAATTCTCAGGAAGCTATTGAAGGAAATATACTATCTGGATTTGAAAACTAAAAGGACATAGACAAGTTCAATAAGAACAGTGTTTTGGTGAAAATCATATTGATAAAATTTTGAGATATGAATGTGAAGCCATAAAATTCTAGATCAATGAATTCAACAGATCCTGTTGATTTTAAATATTGGCAACAAATGCTTTTATCCTGACCTTAGAAGAATTACACAGATATAACTGTCATGAACTTTACTTAGAGGTATCCTGTGAATATTTTTGAAAACTTTGTTTCGCCAGGAGATTATAGATTGAACTACAGCACAGACAAGCATAATTTGTCCTACAGTTCCAATGAGTGACCAATGTATCCATATCAGTTTGGGATTTGATTGAAATATCTTTAGATATGTTTGGATATTTATCAGCCTACTCATTATAAATGTAGGAAAAGTAACACCAATCATTAGGTTGAACATACAATTTACTGATGTTACAGAAGACTGCTCGAATTGATTCTTCTTTAGAATAGAAATTGCCTCAATAGCCCTGGACACATCATATCTGCCATATACTCTAAGTCTAATTCTTGTTAGGGATATCTCCATGCTGAAATAACCCTGTCAATCAACCTGCCAAAATTTTTTATATGTAGAAAGTGCTCTTATAAACTTCAAGCTTTTATTGAATGGAAGTGCTCAGACATTACCCTCACCACTGGGATTAAATGCCTAAAAAGATAAGACATGTTGCTTTATTGAGTTTGTTTCATTTTCTCATAGTGAAGGGTTCTGACGTAACAATACTACAATGGTGACTTTTATTAACACACCATCTAGGATCTAATATTAATTCGGATAATTAGCTCCAAATTTTGTGGATATTTATATTTCTCCTGGGTGAACTAATGAGCTACAAGAAAATGTTCTTAAGGAGCCTTTCAATTCTAATATCACAGTCTCAAAATGCTTCAAATTCTACATCTTCTAATGTTGGCATAGTGTTATATTGTGGAAATTTTCTCCTCAGAGAGTGAGTATTATCCTATTGCTTAAGCTAGACAAAGTACCTTCATACATAGACTGGGCCTGTGCAATCAATTAGTGGTAGTTGAACAATGTTCTTATTAGTTTATAAAAATGAAATGGAAATAGAGCAACTATGAACTCAAAAGGAATGTGCATACAGACAAAGGCACAAAACAGACTGTCCCAAGAAATGCTGAAGTATAATTTCAAATAGTATTCTCAGATGTGAGGGTGTGTTCAAAGTACAGCTTCAGAAAATGTAGTTGGATAACTTAGGGGAAAAACTGCTTTAAACTATTCTGGGATAATTGTACAAGTGAAAGCCCCTAACTCTTACTCTAATCAGCCACAGCATCACCAATTTAGGGATTATTTTCAAAGTACAAAGTGAGAAAAAAGGCTCATCACAGTTAGTGTTCATTTTGAAGCAATGGCAATCACATAACTTTTCTTATAAGTCTTCATTTATTTTTGAGCATTAAAGTAGGAAAATGCCAAGTAAATATTTTGCACGTACCTAAATTAAGTGGGACATATTATATTGGTCTCTCGCTTACTTGAAGTTATAAATTAGGTCTTTTTATACTCTAACTTGAGACAATGATCTGCTGTCAGTTATTTTCTTCTCTTCCCCTTCTTTTGCCCTTCTAATTACATAATTATTATTTATAGACAAATACTTGAGCTTGCATTTCTAAATTCTTCAAAATGATCTGAACTATTTCATACTTCTGGCAGCCTCCTATATCTTACTCAAGGGAAATATTTTGTCACTACCATTTTTTCCTATATGATATTGGATGTCTTCCTGCTTAATTCAGTGCAATACATAAATAGACTCATCCAGATACCTCAACACTTGGTACTTCCATAAAATCCTATCTTACTTAGAAATCATGATTTTAGAATGTCATGGGAAATGGCATCTGTCATTTTTTAATGAGCCTAAGTGATACTTACATGCAATCATGTTTTAAACCAATATGTCACTCAGTAGATGAACGAATTGACAAAATGTGGTTTATATATGCACGATAGAATTATATGTTTCCAATTCATGTGGAAATTGAAAGAATTTGAAAAATCCTACTAAGTAAAATTAACAAGACAAAAGAAACAGATGGCATGGTTTTCCTCATTTGTAATAAGTAGGAAATGTCTAGGATGGTCCTAGCAGTTGAGCAGAATTGCTCAATATCTATGTATATATGACCACATAAGATGATGCTGAGCAAAATGAACTCCTGGGTATGGAAACAGAGGTTTTCCTTTGTGGTTGTTTTTAATGTAGTATGTGATTTCTTTTTTCTTTTGTGTTTTCCCCTTTGGGTTATCCCCTGTTTTATTTGATTTCAGCATCTTGTGTATTGTATATACATTTATCTTAATTTGGCAAGGGAAGAGGAACAACAAAATGGCGAGAAAAATGACAAAGGGCAAACCAATGCAATAGCAAAACTCACAAGACAACATGTTGTAAATTTACATTACTACTTGTGCGGGGTATTGGGGAGAAGGAAAAGTGTGAGAAAAATGAGGGAAGGGGTAAAAGTTCATCATGGTATGTATTCACTACTTTAAAATCACTACACCTCTTCTATATATCACCTTGACAATAAAATTAAATTAAAAATGGGTTGCATAAAATATAATTTTTCTGTATTGGTATAGTAAATATTATTCTATGTGTATTACCTTTTTTAAAAAATGAACGTTTTGGCTGCTAATTTGAATTAATTACACCTTCCTTTATCAGACGGTCATCAACTTGAATGTTATCAAACTATACAATATTTTCAGAAGATACTTGCCATTATTTTGAAGAAAAATATTATTTTAGTATTGTCTCATACTAAAACAGAAAAGTGTTCAATTCTATGGAAACTTCTAACTTTTAAAACTAATTAATTGTTAAGAGGATAGAATATATGTGTTCTTCAAGATTCCTATGAGTACTAATACTCATTTACAAATTCTAAGCATGCCATACCAGAGACATTCAAAACAGTACCTGTTTGCATTTTATTTAATTCTGCAATAGATGCAGTTTCCAATGGGGCATTACATATTTAAAAGTCAACAGAAAAAATAACCACATTCTGGTAGAAGATAAAACTATGAAGTATCTATAATAATTAATTCCTCAAGAGTAAACATTTGTTCATCAGTGTAAGCTATTATTTCTATGTCCATCATTCCTAAGTTATACGCCGTAAAGTCATCTTAGCCCAACAGTTTCCAACTTGTAAGGTGCACTATAAAATTTCCTAAATTCACATCATGACTAGTTTATCACTATTGTGAAGAAATACTTCACTTCTGCTAATGTGATGCCTTTCCTATCGTGGAAAGAACACAACACTAAACTTTGCTGCATCATTTTTCCCCCACTGCTATTCTTGAGATCAGAACACTTGCAAATATTATTTATAGTCATTTTTATCTATCATAGATATTTAGGAGATCTGAATATTTGAATATTAAGATCTGAAGATTATGGTTCAAAGCCCACCCAGGCAGGAAGGTTCCTTAGATTCTTATAGCCATTAAACTGCTCACAAAAAGCCAAACACAAGTGGCACTGAGGTCCAAGTAGTAGAGGACTAGGCTTTAGCAAAAACAGTCTCAGGAACAGTGCCCAGGCCCAGAGTTTAAGCCCTAGGACAAACTAAATAACAAAAATAAAATAAAAACAAACCCCAAACTTAGCATTTTTCTCATTGTATACAGAGGTACATAAATAAGAAAATTTATTCCTCTGTTATATATAGGTAGAAGAAAAAGATGTCACGCAATTACTCTCTTCATACCATGTCACACCAAAGTCTCAAAAAATTGCTCTTTTTATAAATTTATAAATTAATATAATCAATTTGTTAGCAACTTTGTCTAGAATATTCACATTATCATGTTACACATGAACTGTTGGAATTATCTATTAACTAAGTTCTAATTATACCTCATTGAGAGAATATTTTAGGCAAATAGAATGCCAGAATCATTTGTGAATTTCTAAATTAAATTTTCTACTTGAAAACAATTTTGTAGTATCATATAAAATATGAAATTACAAACAAAAATATTTCTTTTAAATCTAAATTCTAATTCAGCCAGTTGTACAAAGTCCTACATTAAATGAACTTTCTTATTTCTCCAGGCTTAAGCTTTTGTAATCCTTCAACATTTCTTTGGAATCCAACAGAATGATGCTTACTTTTTCAAATTTTTGGTTGGGAATCGTGAGCTCTTTTGCATGTATGAATGTTCTGTAATGAAGACAACCTTTAAAACACAACTGAGGATAATATATGAGTTGCATTTCAATAGGAAACTTGACTTCTGAAAACATAATGACAAAATTAGCTCAAACTTCCAACTGTGTATTCCTTTCTTCTTTATTTTTTATTCCTTTCTTGGTTTGTTTTATTGAGACAAAATTATACTACATAGTCCAGGGAATATATCACTATGTAATTCCACTCTCGAATCTCCTGTCCTAGTCTAAGTGCTAGAATTTTTGGCTTGTATTACATTGTCCAACCATTGTTTGTTGGCTTCTTTAATCTAGATACAGATTAGAAATTTTGAACTTCTCCAGTGATATCATCCACCAGAGTGACTGCTCAGACTGTTTACCTACTATTTTCAAAGATGTTCTAACATTTGACACAGGATATGAACCTATTCAGATGCACCTGAAGGGGTCTCTGATTCATTCCTCCATGGATCTGATCCCTTGAATAATGATTACTTGACTTTCTTATTATCTCTGGTCCCTACCTTTGTAATATTCTCAAGCTTTTTTGAAGAAAATTCACTTGTGGAATTTCTCATATTAAAAATTATCACTTGATTCTAGTCTTAAGACATATTTTCTATTATTTCCTAAATTTTCTACACATTCTGAGAGTTGTTTCATATGTGTATTTGAACATATAACTGCCTCTGTGTGTATGTGCATGCTTGTATATATGTATGCAAAAACCTCAAGCTCTTATTCGGCAATTTTGCTCATAACTAGTATTCCATCACTTGAAGCATTCTTCCAATGCAGCTTTTGGCTGGTTAATTATAGATAGTGTCTTAAAAACTGTTCTGCCCAGGCTGGATGCAAACTAAACATCCCAGAATCATTTACATTCTTAAGTTTTATTTCTCCAGGAGTATCAACTTTTAAAATACAAACATTTTTGTGAGTGTAAAATCTAAGCTGAAGACCAGATTTTAAACTCAAATTCATATAAAGATAGATGAACATACACATTACATATGCCGAGTGTACACAGTTAGGAATATAATCATAAGCAGGGTTCCAGTGGCTCACGCCTATAATCCTAGGTACTCAGGAGGCTGAGATCTGCGGATTGCAGTTCAAATCCTGCATGACTAGGAAAGTTTCTGATGCACTTATCTCCAATAAAGCACCAGAAACCTGGAAGTGGCACTGTGGCCCAAGAGGTAGAGCACAATCTTTGAGCTGAAGTGAGAGGGACAGTCCCTGTCCAGGAGTCCAGACCCCACTACCATCAAAAAAAGGAAAAAAAAAGAAAAAGAAAAAGAAACAAAAAAGAAAAAGAAATGTGATCTTAGCCACCAGTTCATTGATAGTATAATTCTTGCTCTCTCAACATGGCCTTTTTCCAGTTAAGTCCATGCTTTTATATCTGACTTGCTTGGAACCAGAATTATTCTTCCATTCTACTTTTCTCAAATGTGCATGATTAGCTACCATGATTTAGAGCTAGTAGAAGAAAGAGCATCGCCTCATCCTTCATGTTCCACTTAGGAGTAATGCTTTGTCTATATCACTCCCATAAATCTACATACTGATCTTGGCTTTATTGTTTCAAAGTTGTCTTATTTGCAGAGTCTTCTATAGTGTATTGAAACATTATACTTAAACACTGAACTTCTCTTTTTCCTATTCCTATTGTTTCTCCTTCTGTTAACTTATGTACACTTGGGAAATAAAGCACAACACACACACTCACAGTAAAATGTTTCTGAAAACTTCCTTAAACTTAAACTTGATCTTAATTTACAGAGCACTTAGGAAATTTGAACTTAATGTACACCAGGATAATGTTTTTTTTTCATGTTTTTTATTGTAAAAATGGAGTGCAGAGGGGTTAGAGTTACATAAGTAAGTTAATGAGTACATTATCTAGCGAGCATTATTACCCCTTTTGTTTTTCCCCTGCCATCCCTTTTTTCCTCACCGCCTCAACTACCTCCTCCATCCCCAAGTTGTAAAGTTTGTTTTCAACATAGTGTCTTGTTCTTCTCATTGTTACAACTGGTCATGCTGTATTCTTGTTTCAGCATTTTATTTTCCTTCCCCTCCCCACATTAGAAAAATGTATTTGCAAGATACAGGTAACCAACATCAAATTCAATGGGAACGGTCTAAACCATGGAGGAAGAAAATAGAAGAGAAACAAAAAAACCACATAGTACAAGTTAGATATATTAAAAAACAATATTAAGAAAGGAAAAACAAACTGTGTCCCTATTTTGGGGTTCATTTTACTTAACATCATCTTATATGGCCATATGCACATGGACAATATTTTATAAGACATGAAAATTCCATATTTTCTCATTACTAATTTGTCTCTGAAACACGTGTTACCTCATGTCCAAAGATGTTTTTGTGCTATTTCAATGAAGCTAGAAGACATTCATTTTTGCTTGGCGCAGCACGGTAGATTGTTACTGGAAGTAAGTGGAAGGAACTGATATAGGAAGTGGAAACTGAATCCAGGGGAGAAATTGAACATAGGAAATGACAAAGTTCAAGTTAATTTGTACTATCCTTTTATGGGGGAGGGGGTCTGGTCTTGGGGCCTGAACTCTGGGCCTGGGCGCTGTCCCTCAGCTCTTCAGATCAAGGCTAGCGCTCTACCAATTGAGCCACAGCGCCACTTCCGGCTTTTTTTCTTTTTGCTTATGTGGTGCTGGGGAATCAAACTCAGGGCTGCATGCATGCAAGGCAAGCACTCTACCATTGAGCCACCTTTCCAGCCCCTGGCTGTCCTTTTTACTATACAAGAAAATAATCGAAGGCTCGAAGGAAACTCTGTTCCTGACTTTTTCAAGTTGCTCTTTACTCATATAAAACTTTTCTGTAAAATTCTATTTGAGAATATTACAAAAGGAAACAATATGCCATTTGAAGGCCAGCATAGAACAAAAGGAAATAACTTTGTTTTACAGTGTACTACTGCAAAGAAACAAAGACATGGATGTTTTAAAATGTCATATGCATGGATATTTAACACCTAAGATGATTCTCTTGTTCCAAAAGTCAGTTATCCATTCCTGAGTTAGTCATAGCAATAAGGATTCCAAAAAACAGGATACAGTGAGTATGATCAGCAAAAGGAGCCTCTACTCAAACCAGTGCTTTAAGGATGGTCCCAAAGAAATATTGGGGTTTTTTGTTTGCTTGTTTGTTTAGTTTGTTCTACTTCTGGGGCTCGAGCTCAGAGGCTGGACCCTGTCCCTGAACAGTTGTCTTTCGTGTCCACCTGCCCCCAAAGCTATGCTTGAGCCAAAACTCAACTTCTGGCTTTTTGTTGTTTAAGTAGAAATAAGAATTTGACAAACTCTCCTGGCCTGGGTTGGCTTTGAACTGAGGTAATAAATCTAAGTGACATCAATTGTATGGACTTTTGTTTTGAACCAGGAAATATCAGATGAAGTGTATTATAAAGGTAATATTTGACAATTTTTAAAAGAAGAAATGTCCAGCAAAGAAGCCATAATGTCAATAATTCAGCAAAAGTAGGTGTACTGAATCACTTTGGAATTATTTTCTCTGCTTTGGAAGATAACGAGTGACTTCATAGTTCCTTTTGGGGAAAATTAAAGTCGTATTTCAATTTTTTTTGGTCGAGGGGCTTGAATTCTGATCTTGGGTACTGTCCCTCACCTCTTCCAGTCAAGGTGAGCACTCTACCACTTTCATTACAGCACCACATCCAGGTTTTTGTGGCTAATTGAAGATAAGTGTCTAATGGATTTTCCTGACCATGCTGGCTTTGAACCACAATCCTCTGGTCTCAACCTCCTGAGTAGATAGGATAACAGGAGTGAACAACCAGGATCCAGCTCATATTTGCATTTATGTGCACTTAATGACACTAGACAAATAATCGAAATTTGAATCAAATGATGACATTACAGCTTTTCAGAAAATTTGAGGTAACAATAAATAATCCCTTCTTTTCCATGTTGTTACATTAATGACTCATGAGCTATGGGACTCTTAATTTAGCATCTTCTGATGTTCACATATGTGAACTTAGTATAAATAAATGTTAATAGAGAAATAGAGAAAGATTTTTTCTTTTTTTTAGCGTGAAAATACTGTACAGAGGGGTTACAATTCCATGAGCAATATAATGGGTACATTTCTTATTAAGCATTGTAGCCTCCTCCATTGTTTCCCCTTCCCATCACTTCCCATCCTGCCCCCGTCCTCCCACCTAATCCATTTCCCTCCCTCCCCCCCTCACCAAAGTTGTAAAATTCATTTTTCGACATAACGACTTGTACATCTCATTGTTGCAATGGGTCCACCTGTATCCCTATTTAATCGATTTGTTTTTCCCTTACCCTCCACAAATTACACCAACATCATATACAGTGAAAGCAGGGGTTGTACCGTGGGGGAGGGACATACAAAACAACAAAGAAATAATCTTATAAATATGTTAGAAACTATTGCATGAAAGAAAAAAAATTGAATACATATCTTAGGGTTCATTTCCCTAACAACTTATCTAAACTTTTCTGCTTGACTCAGACATATACTAGCTACTGCAAATAAGGGAAACCATGGGACCTATGTTTCGTGGGCATGGCTTACTTCACTTAATATACTGTTTTTCCAAGTCTTTCCATTTCCGAACAAATGGGGCAATGTCATTCTTTCTGATGGAGGCATAGAATTCCATTGTGTGTATATAACAATTTATGGGAAGAGTCTCATATCTAAAATATACCTGGAACTCCCAAACTTAAATCCCCAAAAACAGCTCTTCAAATAAACAACTACCCAATAAATAAGTGGGCTAAAGACTTAAAGAGAAACTTCTCTGAAGAGGAAAGAAAGATGGCCAATAGACACCAATGAAGAAATTCTCAAGCTCCCTAGCCATAAAAGAAATGCAAATCAAAACACCATTGAGATACCACCTCACCCCAGTAAGAATGGCTATAATCAAGAACTCTAGTAACAACAGATGCTGGAGGGGATGTTGACAGAAGGGAACCCTACTGCATTGTTGGTGGGAATGTAAACTTGTTTAACCACTTTGGAAAGCTGTATGTAGGTTCCTCAAAAGACTCCACGTAGAGCTCCTCTATGACCCAGCAAAGACTGAGATTTTTAGAAAGCAAAGGAGATCAGATATGATAGAACAACATTGAGTGTGATACAACTTATCACACAGACATTAAGAACTAAATTAAGTGATTTAGAATGCTAAAGGCTATGAGGAATAAGCCTAGTTGATAACTAGTTCTTCAATAACCAAAAATGATTCCCTAGAACAGTTTCTAGTATAATTTAGTTATTATTATCATTTATTTCTTTCATCTGGATTTATTCCTTCACTTCTTTCACAAGTATCAATTAGCCTGTGCATTTTAGTTGCCATAACTGAGCAAAAAGATTTCCAAATCTCACTTATACTACCCTTCCCATTGTGATTAGTAGTGACCACTCAATAGCCTGAAATCTTTGAATTTCACCTGATATCTAAGCACATTCCTGACATTAATTGCCATGACTATTAACAAAACGTTTTTTTTCTCAATGCAATATTCTAATGTAGGTAAAGTACATGAATTATGAACTATTGATAGGTCATAGTTGGAATGAGCAATTATATATTGCAAGTATAGGTTCTTTATTTGGCATTTACTAGCTAAATGAATTTATGGCAGTCCTGGGGCTTCAACTCAGGGTGAGGGAAATCTTACTGAGCTATTTTTTTTTTTTTTTGGCTCAGGCTAGCACTCTACCACTTGAGGCAGAGCATCACTTTTTTCTGTTTATGTAGTACTGATGAATTGAACCCAGGGGTTTCATGCATGCTAAGCAATCACTGCACCGTGAAGCCACATTCCCAGAGCTCTAAATGACTTTTTTAAGATGGCATTACTTTTTCATTCTATTATTATGTATTATAATTTAGGTCAGGTGGTACAAAAGGAAGTGGAAAACAATACTAATTCCAGTACACCTGACATTCCTATCACATCCCTAAGGAAGTACAGTGTTAAGATCTGCAGGACTCATAGGGCTTTTGCATGTGACATTATTATGTAAAAATATCATTAACAGTCATCTCTAACATCCATAACATTCTGCTTCCACTTTCAAGGTCAAGAACTAAATATCCAAGCCTTTTTATTGATTGGGTGTGTTTCCTAGGAAGGAAGACAGAGGATGTGGATGGTGACAGTGGAAAAATATGTGTATTGGTTCCCTGTCCACATTTTCTACCTTTTAAAAAAGTGCTACTGAAGAACTCCCATATCTACTTGACTATGCTGCACAAGATCCAGATAAATGAAGACATTTATGCCGGTGGATAGTCACATATATTAACAAAATCCAGTTCCTGAAAAAAAGTTACTAGTATAAATTATTGTCTATAAAATGGTTTCTTTTCCTAGCAAAACAAAATGTAGTATTAAATGATTACCCCAGATTTCTTTGTGATTTTATGCTGTCTCAGTATCAAAATGTTCTCTAATTCCAGTAACATCCAAGCATAAAAGTCATGATTTGAAGATCTCAGTAGTTTTAGAAACAAAGGTACATAATAGCTTCCTTCCTGCAGAGACATGTGATGGTAATTATGATTGATTGTATTGTAGTTCTCTTCTTTTTCCTCTTTATCTCAAGTGGTGCATATCTTGGCATATTACTCTGTCCTGCATCAGCTTCTTGTAGGTGAGATTTACCTCTACTCTGCAATGTCAAGATGGGTCATGTGTCTTACTTTAGCTTACAAAAAGTAATCAGAAATGATCAATGACTATTTCTAGGGGAAGATTTCTATCGCATTGTCTGTGTCTAAGAGCTAACTTCTTTTCCCTTAGCTAAAAAATAGCATATTTCCACAGGGTATGTTCTTTTTCAACATATACACTGGAAGAATATATCATGTGAAATTGATACAAAACTCAAACACAGCAAGAATAAAGCTAATATTAGAATATGATATTAAGATATTAGTTTCTTACCATTCTTGTATACCTTTATGATAGTTGACTACAGCACACCAGAATTAAACAAATACTAAATAAGAACTAAACAAATAGATAACACTTCCTGTTTAAAGCTATTATTTATTTATAAATAAGCATTCTTTATGTGATCACTTGAGGGGTTAACTTGTTCTACAAAGTGTTTAATCACTCTAGAGCATGTATCTAATATCCACAATCATTATCCAGACCTTGTGAGTGAGATGAGGAAGAATAAAATATCTAGATTTCTCCTTCTCTTTTCCTCTTCTCCTTTTTCTAGTGTGAATTCGCATCCTTTCTCCAAATTCTTCTATTAATAAAAGAAGCATGTCACATTGTGGATATCAAGCAAAAGGCTGCAAAGCCAGAATTTTATTCTTTCAGAAATAGATGAAGTAAATCAGAGTGGTTCAAGGAAGAATAAAAACATGACTTTTTTCCCTTTCTGGCTTCCACCATAGAGTCTGAACATGACTCTAAATATCTAATATGCCACTTGCCTTGCATAATTTTGTAAAAAAAAATATATTTTTAAATCAATAATAGTTTTAAAAATTAAAAAAATATTTTTAAAACAAAGTAATTTGTTGGTTGCTTTTAGGAGGCATGAAATAAGACTGCATTATCATTGTGTGAGTTGAGAGGCTAAATTTTATCAGAATCTAAACATAATGAAAAATAGATGATTTTAAGATAAATAGCTTGTAGGTATATTTTTAAGGTGACATACACACAGAAACATCTCTTTCTTCTGATTCAACTTCAATAAGCAGTTCATTTATTCAAATAGCTGTGTTTCTTTCAGAAATAGATTAGACCTAAAAAAGTTAGAAGAGAACCAGTATTGGGTGGTGCATTCTTTAAAAATAGCAATCAAATAAATATTAACCATAATTCCAAAATACTAACAATCAAATTCTCTTGAAAAAAGGGTTAATTTCTTACTCTAAACAGGGCAAAAAGAAGGAGCGATATCCAGTCTATGCCAGTCTCCAAAGCCAATTTAGTTAAGATCTCTTTTAGAGTCCGATTCATTCTTTCTACCTGCCCTGAACTCTGGGGTCTATACGCACAGTGCAATTTCCAATCTGTCCCCAGTGCCACGGCTATTCCCTGACTTACTTTTGAGATGAAGGCCGGTCCATTGTCCGGCCCGATGGTGGATGGGAAGACATACCTGGATAGGATTTTTTCCAGGATCTTCTTAGCCACGATGTTAGCAGTCTCATGCTTTGTTGGGTAGGCTTCAACCCATCCTGAAAAGGTGTCTACAAAAACTAGCAAATATTTATATCCAAATTTTCCAGTTTTAATTTCTGTGAAGTCTACTTCCCAATACACCCTTGGCCTATTTCCACGGAAGCAAGTTCCTTTTGTAACCGGCTGATTAGGGGCATTGGTGAGCTGACAAACTTTACAATTTTTAACAATGTCCTCAATGAGTTAATTTCCTTGCCTAATTTTTACTTCTGAGTGTCAGAGCAAGTCCTGCCTTCTTCGGGTTCCCATTTGAGAGATCCGATGGATTCTCTTAAGAAACCCCTTGACCAATCTTTGTGGCAAGATAAGTTTCCCCTCACCAGTTTCTTACCAGTCTTTATTTACTTCTCTGTCTGAGGGTTTATAGGGCATGGGAATTTTCTTTATCCACTCCAAGCCTTGGGAGAATTGGGCTCAGGAGTCAAAGCTCATGGCCCTGGGTCTACTTCAGCTCTGGGCTGGAGGGCCGCCTCCTTAGCTGCCTGATCAGCCAAGTTATTTCCTTTGGTTATTGAATACATTCCCTTTTGATGGCCAGGGCAGTGCATAATGGCAATATTTGCTGGTTCCCAAAAGGCCCGGATGAGGTTTAAAATTTCTTATTTGTTTTTAATAGCCTTTCCCTCAGCTGTCAGCAGCCCCGTCTCTTGATAAATGGCTCCATGGACATTCACTGTTGCAAAAGCATACCGACTGTTCATGTAAATATTTAGTCTCTTCCCTTTTCCCATTTGTAGGGCTTTTGTTAGTGCCGTTAGTTCTGCTCTTCGTGAAGACATTCCTCAGGGGAGTGCTTCTGCCCACACTATCTCAGTGTCTGTGGTGACTGCTGCGCCCACGAACCTTTTTCCATCTCGAATGAAATTGCTGCAGTCTGTGAACCAGGTATGCTCGGCATGCGATAGTGACGAGTCCAACAAGTCTGGTCTCTTTTCCTTGGCCCGGTCTCTCTTTTCAAGCTCAATTTCACCTTCTCTGTCCTTCCTTTCCTGTCTTTGCTCCTCTGTCTGTCTCTTATTGTAAACCTTTTCCCCACTGCTACTAGATCCCTAATAGACTTTTCACCAAGTCTGTCTGGAGCCTGCAACTTTAACTTTATGTCTGGTGCAGCTTGATTTATATAGGCAAACACAATCATCTGAGCCTACTCCTGGGTCTCAAGATCATATGGGGTATGTTGACTAAAAGCTTCCGTGAGCCTCTCAAGATGTGCTGCCAGACTTTTACTTCCTCCCTGTCTAACATCATAAACTTTTGCCATATTAGTAGGCTGGCGAGCAGTCGTCGTGAGACCTGCCAACAGAGCCTGGCGATAGATGAGGAGTTGCTCCCTACCTTCAACTGTATTGTAGTCCCATGTTGGTTAGAGCTCAGGAAAATAGGCAGCGATTAGGGCAGGATCCATGATGGGTGCTCCTGTGGGGCCAGGGACATGTTTCCGAGTGGACTCTAGGATACAGTCTCTCTCTTCCGTGGTAAAAAGGACCTGCAAAAGCTGACTACAATCATCCCAAGTGGGCTGGTGAGTAAAGAGAATAGTTTCAAGCAAACAAATTAAATCCTGGGGCTTTTTAGGAAAGGGGGCATATTAGGTGCACCAATTGTATAGATCACTGGTAGAAAATGGCCAATATTGGATTTGCTGTCAACCATCTGCATCCACAGGACCTACGGTGTTTAAGGGAAAAGCGCTACATTATAAGGGGGGTTGATCCTACAGCGTCATTGGCCCCTCAGAAAGTTTAAGAGCAGGTGCTGAGGGTTCGGCTGATGGTTCCATAGCTCCCTCCTCCTCTTGAACATTCTCAGGTTCTGCAAAAGGAACCTGGGAAGGGGACTATGGGGGAGGAAACAATTCTTCTTCCAAGTTATCTCCCTGAAATACTGGGGGGGGGGTACAATTTCTTTTTCTTAGTTTCTTTTTGTAAGACTAGGGGGCTAGATGAACTGTTGCCCATGGTTTCCTGTCTTGTCAGTGGTACAGTCAAAAAAAAACAACAATAAATACTACAAACAAAACACACGCAGGTCTGACAATTACTAAGTGGAGATCTCCCGAATTGGTCCACTGACTCCTGACACTGGGGGGTTCCACACCAACCCATGCCCCACAGCAGAAAGATCCGACCTACAGTGGCTAGTTAAGCCTCGGTTAGGAGGCACTCTTTGCCATTTCTGGCCCAACACCGAATCGAACCATGCCCCACAATTCTCACGGCATGGTTCCAAGGACCCCTACACCACAATTCACATGGCGGGTTTCCAAGGACCCCCAACCCACAATTCACTTGGTGGGATTCCAAGGAAACCCCTTCACAAGAGGATCTGGGAAGTCTCCCAGTTGCTCCATGGTTGTCATGCAAGCATGTCTGCTTTAACATCGCTTTTCACAGTATGAATCAGAGCAGCCAACCTCACAAAGGAAAACGAAAGTAAAACATACAACAACAGGGCAAGACAAATTAACAAAAACAGCACTGTTTTACATTTGGAGACTGAGGTCTCATGGGTCTTTGGGGGAATCCTGGATAAGCCCCCACTAATATGTTGGGCCCAGGTCGCAGAACTGCCACCAAGAAGACCACTGAGAGTCAGACTTTACAGCTGTTTTAAGGTTTTATTTAAATGGGCTGCAGCTCAGGCCTCATACTACACTCTGACACAGGAGAGCCTAGGAAGAGATCCCCAAGCTAAAGATTTGCAAGACTTATAAAGGCACACAACCAACCAGGTGGTTGGATTACCACCACGTGTTGCTCTGCTAATTTGCTGATCTTAAACAAGCAACAAGTGGTCACTGCCTCAAGACTTTAACCCTTCACTAGCTTCTGAGAATAAGAAAAAGTTGCCACCGGCTTTGGACACATGTATGATGAACATACTACTAAGGGCCTTGCATTAATGAAGTCTTGAAATTCTAAATAATATTTAAATAAGAAGCTCCCTATATTTATTTTCACATTTGAGGATTACTAAGTACCAAAGTTATGTAGAAGGCTAGGATAAGAATATGGAAATGAAATCTGTCTCCTAATATCATAAATGTAATTTATGTCATTTTGAGTTACAGTTTCTAAAGTAATACAAAATAAGTTACAACAGAAACAAAAATACAATCTCCTATCCTACCTAACTTTCCAACAGAAATTAGAGAATCCAGTAAAGATACAGACATCCCAGGATGGTATAGGATGCTATAAGATCACTAGATGGTGAAAAAGAAGATAACAAAAATGGGTCCACTGGAACAATGGGAAACAAATTCTATACCTACTAATTGTGATACAGCTAGAAAATAGTTTCCACTATGCTGAGTCTTTGATATTTTAGGTTTGTTAACACAATAACTTTCCTTTCTTAGGAAATGACTGCTTATTAATACTCAAGTGTTTGCAGCTTATAACCCAGCAACAAATAATGCTTTTAAATGTAAATAAGCATGATACTAAGAGGAATCAAGGCTACTTTCATTGATATACATTATAAATAAGAATGATAGGGCTGGGAAGGTGGCTCAGTGTTAGAGCACTTGCCTTGCCTGCATGAGGCCCTGGGTACGACTCCTCAGCACCACATAGGCAAAAAGAAAAAAGCCAGAAGTGGTGCTGTGGCTCATGTGGTAGAGTGCTAGTCTTGAGCTGAAGAGCTGAGGGACAGCACCCAGGCCCAGAGTTCAGTCCACACGACCGGACCAAAAAAAATTTTTTAATAAAAAATATAAAATAAATAATTAAATAAATAAGAATGATCTTGGGGAATAGTCAATCTTGAACTTTTTCAGACCTTTCCTCTTCTCCAACATGAGAAGTCCTAGTCTACATATGTAAAACATTAATAAAGGATTTATATATTTTCTTTTTGTTCACACTAAAGCAAATACACTTTTCCACTTTGCAAGCCTGACTTTGAAAGAGTCAGACCCTTACCATTATTTTACATACAAAAGTTTACTGCTTAGGCTTAGCTGTTTTCCTGCCTTAAGGTATTTCTCTCTATTATTTTGGTAACTATATAGAAAAACAAGGTAAATCCATTAGCTTATGTTGGATTGTTCAAAGTCAAGCTGACTTCAAGCACATTTTTCTGTTCCTTTCTTCACTGCTAATTAAAGTTTAATTATTGCTCTTTAAATGATAACAAAAAGGTGATACTTTAACGTATATTCTCATTGGAACCAGTGAAAACAGAACTGTCTGCGTTTGTTTTACTATTGTTTTCAAGTATTTTCCTTGAATATTTTCATTATTGCCTTTGTTCCGGTCTTCTAATCAAGAACACAGGGTTACACAAAAAGGTCTTCCTAAGGAATAGGATATTAGGCAGAAAAAAAAAAAATAGATGTACAATTAAAGTATGTATTTTAACATTTATGTCAAAATATTTATTTGTAACTGTTTATTTTTAAATTTTGCTGGTCATGGGGTTGAAATCTTGGCATTGATGCTGTCCCTCAGCAGTTCAGCTCAAAACTAGTGCTCCACCACTTGAGCCACTGTGAGTTTTCTGGAGGCTCATGGGAGATAAGAGTCTCACAGACTTTTCTGCCTAGCCTGCCTTTGAACCATGATTCTCAGCTCTCAGACTTCTTAGTAGCTAGGGTTAAAAGCATAAGCCACTGGCACATAGCTACATAATTATTTTTTAAACATTTATGAAGTATGGAGTGGTAATCCCAATGTAATGATCAAGCTACATTATATCCGTTAATTTCTGCATGTAACATTTTAGTGAGAATGCTCAAAAGTTATCTTCTGGCTGTGATGAAATATCCATCTTTAACTATAATCACTTTGCTTCTTGTAGTATAAAATTAATATATTTACTTTTGATCATGGAAGTCTGCTAATTAAAGTTATATAAAACATGAATTGTAAAGTGAAAGAAATTCATGGTTCCTTTACTCGTTTTAAGAAAAAATTATGCCTTTTATTTTCAATTATATTTCTGTGGGAATGTGTAACATTCATTGATTTAACTGTTAAAATTGATAACAGTTACACTATATAAAGTTGATTCAAACTTGTATTTGAAAATTGCACTCTTAGCACAAATATACTTTCACTTTCTCCTAACACATAATTAAAATCACAGTATAGCAAAGCTTGGTGTTAGCCATTCATGTGTAGAATCCTAGAAACTCAGGAGGCTAAGACCTGAATGTCTTAGTTCAATGTCAGTCCAAACAGACAAAAATGTGAAGTTATCTCTAACTATCCAGCCAGAAGCAGAAGGTAAAGATGTGGCTCAAAGAATAGTGTCATCAGCCATGAGCAAAAAATACAAGGGAGACTATTAAAGGGAGAACATTAAACATTGAGTTCAAGGCCCAAAAATGGCATATACATACAAGACAACAACAAAAGTACTATGTACATCAATAATGAAGACAAAATAGTAGAAAAGATCATGAGAAATGTTGTGTAAACATCTGAAAGACAGAAATCATTTGACAGAATTTTGATTCATGAGAGGGAAAAGTTACAGTCTCATTTGTACAATCTCATTGTAGTCATTTGTGTTGAAACCTGTCTATTGGGTAACATGTGAATGAGCAGACTGGATTACCTGACATAGCAGACATTGCCTGTGACTATGCACCATTCCACTCTGTAAAAATCTAAAATAATGCTTGTTAATTAAAAAAAAAAAAACTCATGTTAGAGACTGCTTGGATCACACCAAACTGGGGTCCTTACTTTGAGGCTTCAGACCAGTGCTTTTATTTATATCCACTCCTCTTTTACCCCTCTTCCTTTGTGCAGATATACATTAGTTTGCTGGCATCAAGCCAAGACTTTGAACTAGATCCCCCTTCCTTGATTCAGTTACAACTCATTTCACGTACTATCTATGTTTTAGCATTTTCCTAATAATCCCCACCAGAAAACTCTTATATTCATGTAAACCCACTATAGATAACCTATGTAGATAAGGGAGTATTGGTATACATTGTCTCAGGCTCTCATATGTAAGTTTGCTCCCTAATAAATCTGTGCTACACTATCTCTTTTCCTTCATGGCTTTTGAGTCTGACTAATGATTGATTTGGCTTGATGTATTCCCATTTATCTAAACTTACTTTGAAAGTTTTCTCCTGTGCCAAGGAGCCCTCCTCGTTTTTCTCCTAACTCTTCCTGTAACTTTCTCAAAGTATCTGGACTTACATTGAGGTCTTTGATCCATTTGGAATCAATCTTAGTACAGGGGGATATATAAGAATCTAACTTCAGTTTTCTTTGTACAGCCAATTCTGTCAGCACAATTTTTTAAGAGGCTGTCTTTATTGCATCCTGTGTTTCTTACTTCCTTATCAAAGATTATGTGACTAGAGGTGTGAATTCCATTTCTGGTTCTTCAGTTCCGTTGTATTGATAGAATACTGTGCTTCCATTGGAAAGAATGTCATTACCCCATTCCTGAGGAAAGGGAAAAACTGGGAAAAATGATATTAAGTGAAATAAACTAGATCCAATTAAATACATGCTGCATGGTTTTCCTCATTTGTAATAACTGGACTATGTCCATAAATCTGCAAGTTAATCCAATAGATAGTAAAAGATAAATAATTACACTTGGACATGATTAACTAACAGCACTCTAAGCATTCACACGGCAAGAACAATGGAAGCTATTCTTATGAGAGGATCACAATGGCTCAATACCTATGGTGCATATTACAAGATAAATGTTGCTTATTGCAATGAATTCTAAGAATCAATCGTACATGTGAAATTCATATATCTATATATAATTTTAATAGATGTCATAAAACAACTGACTTCTCTGTAAACTCAACAGCAACATTCTAAGTTTAGAAGATAAAATTGAAAGTTTTCAACACATAAACTACACATAGGGGAAAAGATGGAAGAGAAAAGATAAGATGAAAAGTAGAATAGCTAACTATTGAAGAAATCATAAACAATTTCCAAAACTATACAACAGAGCTTGGGTACAGCTTAGTTGTAGAACTAGACTAATATATACAAGCCATGGGTTATATTTCCAAGAAGGCCTAATAATAAATTAATAAATAGTAGTAACACAATAATTACTTGAAATAAACGCTTTCATATTAGAGAGGTCTGAATCCTTGAAAAGTAAACAAAATATTTTCAATTCTTGTACCCAATGACATGAAACTACAAGAATGAAGAGGAAATAGTTTCCCTTTTCTATCCTTTCTTTCCTTTTCTGTTTTCTTCTTTTCTTTTTTCCTTTGGCACTACTGGTGCTTGAAGTTGTTAAAGCTCTAACCACTTTAGATTATTTTTCAGGCCAAGCCTCCCTTGAGCCATGATCTTTTACCTATGGCTTCCACAAATGTGAGATAATAAGAATATTATATTATATTTAGCTTACTTTGGTTTTGTAATTTCTCACGATTTTTTTTTTCGAAACTGTCCCTGATATCAGCCTTCTAAATCTCTGCTTTCTAAATAGCAAGGTATATTTCACCTCAAGCTTGGACCCAGACTATTTTTCATTGTAAACATTCAACATTGACTTCTGTTTTATAGATATCATTAAGTTTTATTGAGGTTTTATGATGTTATTCGAAGAACACAGAGATGTCCCTTGAATACTTTTCCCAGTTTCTTTAAATTTTTATAGTATGACATCACAAGTAGGACATTAATATTTCACAAGTACCTTATGCAGACTTCAGTAGTTTTAAATATTTTGTGCACATATTAAATCCAATATAATTTTATCAACTCAATATGAATATACCATATTTACAGATATGTTTCTTTACAAAAAATGTGTCTGTCTCATGATTCCTTTTTATAATTAAACCCACTACTTCTCTTTGACCCATCCCCAACTCTGTCATCCTGGAAACCAACACATTTTGTTTCTCTGACTTGTAGATCATGCAATAAATAAGCTTTTAAGATTGCCTTCAAATATATGATAGATTATTCCCAGTTATTTGTATGCCTTAATATTTTATTGTATTCACTCGAGTTGCCTTTTGGCTCTGTCATTATAGAATGTAGCACAATTCGTTTCCCATTCACCTGAAGAAAGCCTGAATTTATTTCCATTTCTTTGACTGAGGAAATAATGCTGCTATAATCCTCTATGTTTTAGCCTTTGGGTGAATGTTATGTTTTATGTCTATGAGACAAAGCCTGAAGATCTCAATTCGTATGCTATGCTGTTGTTAGTTGCAAATTTCATATTCTAGGAAGCTGTAGAAATCTTTTCAGAAGTGGATTTCCCATTTGACATTCCTGCCAGCATTCAGTTTCTCTGTTTCTTGATAGCATTTAGTATTGTCATTATTGTATTATGTGAAGTAATTCGCATCCATGTTTTATGAGGTCATTTTAGTTTTAATGTGCATTTATTTGATGACTGATGATGTTTTTCTTGTGCTTATTTTTTACAAGATATATTATGCTGGTGTCTAATTGATGTTTTTAACATTAGGTTTTGAGAGTTCTATGTAGAGTCTCGATTTGAGGGATTCTTCAGGTATAGGATTTGCAAATATTTTATCCTTGATGAGGAGTACCCTTCATCCTCATCGTCATCATCCTCCTCCTCCTCCTCATCATCATCATTATCATCACTATTAGTATTACTACTATTAATTGTACATGTATGTGTTTTCTTGGGGCTTGAACTCAGGGTCATTGAGATTTGTTGCAGTTTGTTAAAAAATTACCCTTTGAGTCATTCTTTACTTCTGCTTTTTTGCTGATTAATCAGAGATATGATTCTCAGGGACTTTATTTTGTGGGCTGGCTTCAAACAGCAATACTCAAATCACAGCCTCCTATGTAGCTAGGATGATATACATGAGCCCTCTGCTCCCAACTTCTATTCACTACTTGTATATGAGCTTTCACAGACAAATTTTTTACAGTTTCATTGAGTTCTACTATATCAAGTTTTGCTTTCCCATAAGTTTAATGCCTAAGTTAAGAATGCTTCATCTCCAAAATTGTCAAGACATCTTCCTTTGCTTTACATTTACATGACTCTTTTTGTTTTATATGCCATGTATTAATCCTGCTTGAAGTTAATATTTGAATAAATTGTTATGTTTAAGTCAATGTTCATTTTTTATTCTTCCCAATACTGTCTAACCTATCACCATTTATTAAAGAGACTGTAATTCCACAAATGTTTGGTTTTACTCCTTATTAATATTCCTTGAAAGTAATTATATGGACTTAATCAGGTGCCTTACAGACCCATTGAGTTCTGCACTCTTTCCTCTACAAACGTAACAATTTTACACTAACACCTTTAATATTGGAAAGAGAAATATATTCCAGTTTATAGTCATTTGTCAATGAATCAAAGAGTGCTGGTCAGCTGTTTTTAGAAAATGTAATAAATTTATAAATATTAATGCCAATTAAAAACTAACCTTCCTGAATAAGTTATCAAAAAATCCAAATACATATCTCTGTAATAATATAACAACAACCAAAGAACATATGGAAAGATCATATCATACCTAGACATTGCATACATGTAGTGATTAGTGGAAATACAAGCAACAATAAGATAGCCCTGCACAACCAGTATGTAGAAATTGGAATCCTTATACCTTGGTGCTTCACACTTAAAGTGATATAGTCAGTTTGATAAACATATTGGCAATCATTAAGATATTACATATAGAGTTGCCCCTATGGTCCAGCATTTTCAATCATAATTTTATATACAAAATATATTTCAACTTATGTCCAATGAGACACATGTACAAAACCTTTTACAATAACATATAATAAAATATTGAAATGCGCATTGAGGACGTTATACAATTATACATATGCATACAAAACAATATGCTCTATCAATGAGAAAAAATTACATGGACTTACTTACTTGGGAAACACTAATATTGCATGGGAGAAATGGATAAAATAGACTACATTTTCTAATTATATGAGCTTTTTTATATTGGCACATCTGTAGTGGTAGACTATGAAGTAATGTTTAGTCACGTGGATGGTAGGTTGAAATGATGACAGGAAGTGACTACTAATAAATATTGGAGTATTTTGAGAGGGCAGTGATAATAAAATATTCTAGAATGGAAGGTGACGTTCATATTCCAACTCTTTGACATTCTATGAATGTACTTTATCGAAGAATTACAGATTACATTTGCATTAACCTTAGGAAAAATTTTAGAATAGTAGTGGGTGAATCTAAGTGATAATTAAGAATTTAAAATCACAGAATTCTGTAATGGATAAGTTTAGTATGTTGTTGAATAAGACTATCAAGAAAATATGATCAGTGGCATATCCTCTGAGTGACTATATATGACATTGCAAGTTTATGTAAATTTAGGGATGAGAAAGGATTGAGATGAATAAGGGATAATGGACCTCAAGGTGCATTGTATTAGCCATGAAATGTGGCTTAGTGGTAGACTGTTTGTCTTGTATGTATGAAGCCCTTTGTTTGATTCTTCAGTACTACATAAACAAAAAAAGCTGGAATTGGCACTATGACACAAGTAATAGAGTGCTAGCATGAGGAAAAGAAGCTCAAGGACATTGTCAAGGCCCTGAGTTCAAGCCCCAGAACTAGCCCAAAATAAAAAGATGCATTGTATTAACCTGGGCACTAGCAGCTCACACCTTTTGTCCTAGATGCACAGGAGGCTGAGGATTGAGGTTTGAAGCCAGCCCTGGCAGGAAAGTCTGTGAAAGTGTTATCTCCAATTAAATCTCAGAAAATTATGAAAGTGCTGCTGTGCCTCAAGTGGTCGAGTTCAAGCATTCATCCAAAAGAGCTCAGGGACAGCACCCAGAATAAGAGATCAAACCTCAGGAGACAAAAAGAAAAAAAAAACCTCACTAAACACTATTCATAAACTGCTTTATCAAATAGCAAATCCCATTCAACTAATTAAAGTTAATTAAAAATATGATTAGAATAAAATATGAACCATTTTGGGAACAAGATATAGATAGAATTGAAAGGTTGTTTACAGGGGCAAAGTAAATTTTATATCACCCAGTTTGATTTGAAATTTGTTCTTCAGTCTTCTTATATCATTTATGAAATTGACAATATTGCCAGTTACTGTTTAATTTCCTTGAGGAACAGATTGTATTATGCTGTATTTTCATAGAAAACCGTAGAGGTGATTTTTTGCCTCTTTTTTATCTCATTTGTGAAAATACCTTACAGAATGGTTACAATTACATGGACAAGGGAATGAGTAAATTTCTTATCAAACGTTGTTGCCTCCTCTTGTTTCTCCTTCCCATCCCTTCCCATATTCCCCCCCAGGCAAGTTGTACATTTCGTTTTTCTACATAAAGTCTTGTCATCTCATTGTTGCAATGGGTCCACCTGTATCCATATTTAAACAATCTATTTTTTCTCTCCACATCACAAATTAAAACAACATCAAATACAGTGAAAGCAGGGGTTGTATCCTGAGGGAAGGACATACAAAGCAACAAAGGAATCATCTTATACATATGTTAGAAACAATTGCAAGAAAGAAAAAAAACATTTAAATCCTTATTTTGGGTTTCATTTTGTGTAACATCAATTTATCTGACCATTTCTGCTTGTCTCAGAAGTACATTAGTTATTGCAAATAAGGGAAACCATGAGACCTATCTTTCTTTGGGCTTGGCTTACTTCACTTAATATAACTTTTTCCAAGTCTTTCCATTTCCTAACAAATGGGGCAATGTCATTCTTTCTGATAGAGGCATAAAATTCCATTGTGTATACATACGATATTTTCTTCATCCATTCATATACTGAGGGGCATATGGGTTGGTTCCGTATCTTAGCTTTGGTAAATAATGCTGCAATAAACATAATTGTGCTGATACCTTTGTTTGTGATCATTTGGGTAAATGCCCAAAAGTGGGATTGCTGGGACATAGGGGAGTTATATGTGGAGTCATTTGAGAAAACTCCATACTGCTTTCCAAAGTGGTTGAACAAGTTTACACTCCCACCAACAATGCGGTAAGGTTCCCTACTGTCCACATCCCCTCGAGCATCTGTTGTTATTAGAATTCATGATTATAACCATTCTAACTCAGATGAGGTGGTATTTCAATGTTGTTTTGATTTGCATTTCTTTTATGGCTAGGGAGGTTGTACGTTTCGTCATGTGTCTTTTGGCCATCTTTCTTTCCTCTTCAGAGAAGTTTCTCTTTAAGACCTTAGTTCATTATTTATTGGGCAGTTGTTTCTTTGAGGATTTGTTTTTGGGGGATTTAATTTTTTTGAGTTCCAGGTATATTTTGTCCGTTGTATGGCTAGTGAAGATCATCTCCCAATCCATGGGCTTTCTATTGATGTTCCTAGCTATGTCCTTTGCCATGCAGAAGCTGTGCAATTTCATGCAATCCTGCCGCAGACCAGGCTCTGTCGGGACCACGGAGGACACCTAGGGGAGGAACCTGGTATAGGATGGGGAGATGGCAAACAGACAACTCACACACTATAGGAGTGGATGCTGAGTGTGATTTAATGCAGAGGATAACAAACTTTTATAGCAAAAGTCTCCATGAGAAAGGGCAAAAGGCTACACAATCTTGCTGCATGGCTTCATTTTTGGGTGGTCACCAGCTGGTCACCTGATAGGCACTTGTTTCCGGCTTATCTCTAAGAAATACAATGATTACGATGTGTGTCACCAATTAACCATTACCTATCTTTATAGAGGCCTTAACTTTCCCATAAGATCTTTCCTGTTTCTTCTTTAATAGTAAACCTCAAGGAGACCTAGATCTAGCAAGTCTCTTAGTAAATAAAAGAGAGTAGCAGGAAATTCTTTCTCCTAAATAGTTATCTCAGCAATTGCCATACATTCTTTCTGCTCTAGCTGAGCCTACAGCTTCTTGTAAGTCCCTTACAAACAATTCCTTCTGCTGAAGTGAGTTCGTGAAACCCCCAATACTTTTATAATTACTTAGAACTTGTCTACTAGCCTCCATAAGAGGGGTTTCAGGGTAGCACTTAACTCTGGTGAGTTAGTCATATTTTTTAAGACACTCATAAGATATTGGAGTCATCAACACTCTTAAGAGAGAGCTTTGAATAAAGGAATGTTGACAATGAGTAAGTACAAAGAGCAGTAGAAGCAGTAAAAGATTAATAGGCACTCTTATGAGGAAAAGAAAGGCAGAAACACATCTTTCCCAGGGGTTTGCCAGCCTTTCCAGGAGTAGGCCTCTTAGAAGCCCTATTCTCCGAGGTAGACTTCAGTGAAGTCCCAAAACTCGGAGATAGGTCTCTGTAAAGCCCCATTCTCTGAGGTAGACTTCGGTGAAGTCCCAATACTCAGAGATAGGTCTCTGAAGCCCCTTTCTCAGGTCTGAAAGATGGTTTCCCATGCTAAGCAGACTCCACTGGAGTAGGCGTGGCACAATCCCATTTGTCCAACTTTTCTTTAATTTGTTGTGTTTCTGGGTCTCTATTAAGAAAATTTTACGGCCTGTGCCAAGGAGACTTAGGGTATCTCCTATTCTATCCGGTAATGTTTTCAGGCTGTCTGCTTTGACTCCGTGGTCTTTGATCCATTTGGAGTTGATTCTGGTGCAGGGTGATATATAAGGGTCTAGCTTTAGTTTACTACAAGTGATTAACCAATTTTGCCAGCGCCATTTACTGAAGAGGTTGTCTTTCTTCCATTCTATTTTTTTTAACTCCCTTATCGAACATTAGGGGGCTATAGATCTGTGTGTTCATTTCTGGGTTTTAAATTCTATTCCATTGGTCCTGAGGTCTTTTCATTTGCCAGTCCCAAGCTGTTTTGATTACTATGGCATTGTAGTTGAGTTAGAATTTTGGTATTGATATTACTCCAGCACTGTTCTTTCTGCTAAGGATCATTTTCGCTATTTGTTGTCTTTTACTGTTTCATATGAATTTTTGGATTGCCTCTTCTATTTCCTTGAAAAATGAGGTTGGAATATTGATTAGTATTGCATAGAATTTGTAGATCACCTTGGGATGTATTGCCGTTTTCACGATTGTGATCCATCCAGTCCAGAAGCATGGGAGATTTATCCACTTTCTAAGTTCTGTTTTGATTTCTTTTTTCAGGTTTTTAAATTTTCATAATAGAGGTCCTTCACTTCTTCGGTTAATTCCTAGATAATGTATTTTTGGTGGTGCTATTATGAATGGAGTTGCCTTCATGATTTCACCAACGCTTTCCTCATTGTGGTCATACAGAAAAGCCATTGATTATTGAGGGTTAATTTTATATCCTGCTGCTTTGCAACAGTTTTGAATCAGCTTCAGTAATTTGGGAGTGGAGTCATGGGATTCTTTAAATAGAAAATCATGTGGTCTGCAAAGAGGGAGAATTTTACTTCATCTTTCCCTATTTGGATCTCTTTTATGTTTTTATTGGGGGGGGTCCAGTCATACGGCCTGAACAATGGGCCTGGGAACTGTCCCTCAGCTCTTCAGCTCAAGGCTAGCCCTCTACCACTTGAGCCATTGTGCCACTGCCAGCTTTTTTCTTTTTGCCTATGTGGTGCTGAGGAATCAAACACAGGGCCTCAAGAATGTTAGGCAATCACTGTACCACAAAGCCACCTTTCCAGCCTCTCCCTTTTATGTTTGCATCATATCTTATTGTTGTAGATAGACATTCTAATACTAAATTTAAGAGAAGTGTAGTGAGTGGACATCCTTGTAATGTTCCTGAGTTAAGAGGAAATGGCTTTAGTTTTTCACCATTAATTATAATGCTGGCTGTAGGTTTGTCATATACAGCCTTTATTGTATTGAGGAATGTTCCCTGGATTCCTAATTTTTCCAGAACCTTCATCATAAAGGATTTGTTGGATTTGTCAAATGCTTATTCTGCATCTATTGAAATAACTATGTGGTTATCCTTGCCATTTGTTGATGTAATGAGTTATATTAATTGACTTGTGTATATTGATCAATATTTGCATCCCTGAAATGAATCCTGTTTGATCGTGGTGTATGATATTTTGGATGAATTTTTGATGTCAACTGCTCAAAATTTTGTTGAGAAGTTTTGCATCAATGGTCATCAAAGAAATGAGTCCATAGTTCTCTTTCTATGATGAGTCCCTGCCTGGTTTTTGGATGAGGGCTATGATAGCTTCAAAGAATGATTTTTGTAGTGAACTTTCTCTTACAATTTCATTGAAGAGTTGGAGGAATGTTGATGTAAGCTCTGCTTTGAAGGCCATGTAGAATTCCGCTGTAAATCCATCTGGTCCTGGGCTTTTCTGAGATGGGAGGTCTCATTGCTGTTTCTATTTCAATGCTTAATATGGGCCAGTTAAAATGGTTTAACTCATCTTGGTTGATGTTTGGCATGTCAATAATTGCTAGGAAAAGATCTATTTCTGCCAAGTTCTCAAACTTATTAGCATAAAGGTTTGAGAAGTATTCCTTTTAATCTTCGGAATCTTGGTTTTTTCTGGGATGCTGTTTCCATTCTCATCTCTGAGTTTATTTATTTGGGTGTGTTCTCTTGTTTTTTTGATAAGATTTGCTAAGAATCTATAAATTTTGTTAATTTTTTGGAGAACAAACTCTTGTTTTGTTGATTCTTTCTCTGTTTTTATTTTGGATTCTAATTCGTTTATTTCTGATGTAATTTTAATTATTTCTTTCCATCTACTGAATTGGGATTTATCTTGTTGCTCTTTGTCAAGGAGGTTCAGATATCTCACTAAATTGTTGGTTCCAGATCTCTCCAATTTATTGATTTAGTAATTAAGAGCTATAAAACACTCTGAATACTGCCTTTGCCGTGTCCAAAAGGAGCAAGTAATTTGTGTGTTCATTTTTATTTTTTGTTTTTTGGCTTTTTTTAAGTCCTGTCGTGGGGCCTGAACTCTGGGATTTATCTTGTTGCTCTTTGTCAAGGAGGTTCAGATATCTCACTAAATTGTTGGTTCCAGATCTCTCCAATTTATTGATTTAGTAATTAAGAGCTATAAAACACTCTGAATACTGCCTTTGCCGTGTCCAAAAGGAGCAAGTAATTTGTGTGTTCATTTTTATTTTTTGTTTTTTGGCTTTTTTTAAGTCCTGTCGTGGGGCCTGAACTCTGGGTCTGGGCACTGTCCCTCAGCTCTTCAGCTCAAGCTAGCGATCTACCACTTGAGCCATAGCCCCACTTCTGGCTTTTCTTTTTGCTTATGTGGTGCTGAGGAATCGAACCCAGGGCCTCACGTATGCAAGGCAAGCGCTCTACCACTGAGCCACCTTCCCAGCCCCTCATTTTTGGTGAATATCATGAATATTTGAATTTCCTTTCTATGCTCTTCCATGACCCACTGGTGTTTCAACAGTGTGTTGTTCAGCCTCTATTTGTCACAGGACTTTTTGGTGCATTTTGGTGTTGAGTTCTAATTTTATTCCCTTCTGGTCTGAGAGAAGGCAGTTTAAAACTATAATGTTTCTGAATTTGGACAAGTTTGATTTGTGACCTCAAATGGTGTATATTTTGTAAAATTTTCTGTGAGCTGATGAGGAAAACATGTATCTGATGCTACTGCGTGAAATATTTGGTAGATATCTGTTAAATTTAATTGATCCATGCAGGTGTTTAGATCTGCAGTTTCTCTGTTGAGTTTTTGCCGAGTTAATCTATCTAGTGTGGATAGTGGTGTGTTAAAGTCCCCTACAATTAATGTCTTTGGATCTATGTGAGCTTTGAGGGAAAGTAGTGTTTCTTGGATAAATCTGGGTGGTCTTTTGTTTGGAGAATAAATATTTAGATTTGTAATATCCTCCTGAATGGGAAATCCCTTAATTAGTATAAAACGACATTCTTTATCTCTTTTCACTAATTTTAATTTGAAGTATATTTTATCTGATATTAGGATAGAAGCTCTCACTTGTTTATGGGGGCTATTTGCTTGGTAGATTTGTTACAGCCTTTCACTTTCAAAATGTGTTTGTTTTCATGGGAAAGGTGTGATTCCTGAAGGCAGCAGATAAAAGGATCTTGCTTTTTAATCCAACTAGCCTTTTTACGTGGCTTAATTGGAGAGTTAAGTCCATTAATGTTGAGCATTAGGACTGAGAGGTGTTTGGGAGTTCCTGCCATGTTATCCACCTTCTGGGGGCTGCGGCAACTGGGTTCTTCCTATGGTTCTTGGATTCTCAGTTTGGGTGCTGTTTCTTGGCCTTTATTGTGATCTTGTTGGTTTTCTATTTGTAGGACATGTTTAAGTAGCTTTTGTAGGGCTACTTCTTGGGAAATATAGTTTCAGATTGTCTTTGGTATGGAAGGTTTTTCTTTGACCTTCGATTATGAAGGAGAGTGTAGCTGGGTAGAGTATTCTTGATTGATAATTGTTTGTCTTTAGGGCATGGCATACATCATTCCAGGCTCTTCTTGCTTTAATTCTCTCTGCTGACAAATCTGAGGGGACTCTAATTGATTTCCTCTTATAGGTGATTGATCTTTTCTACTTGACAGTTTTATGGATCTTTTCCTTGGTCTGAATTGATACTGTGCAGATTATAATGCGACATTGCCATGTCCTGTTCTGGTCTGGTATATTTTGGGTTCTAAAAGCTTCTTCTATCTGAATAATCCTGACTTTTTGCATGTTTGGGAAGTTCTCTGCTAGGATCCTGTAAAACAAATGTTCTCGACCATTAACTTCTGTTTCTAGGTGCTCCTTTACAAACATTATCCTCATATTAGACCTACTGATGGTGTCTTCCAAATGTTGAATAGATCTATCCCATATTCCTTGGATTTGTCTTGTATGTTATTTCTCTATAATATCAAGGCTGTCTTTAATCTCCAAGATTCTATCTTCTGCATGGTTTAACCTACTGTCATGACTTTCTACTTTGTTTTTAATTTCTTTTCCTTCTAGTTGGTCGGCTTTAATGGCTTCAAATTCTTTGTTAGAGCTTTCTTTTAGATCTTTTATGAACTTCTATACTTCCTTAATTTGGTGTTCAGTGTTTATTCTCAAATGACTTAGTTGATTGTTTATGGTTTCCTTTGTTGCCCATTCCCTCTGCCAGGCTCTATTCAGGATTCCATTTGTGGTCTCCCTGAATTCTTTAAGCTGTCTCTTTATGGATTCCATTAATGTCTCTCTTGATCTTTGTGTATTCTCATTCCGCTCTCACAATTGCTGTATTACTCTTTCATTAGCTTCCTCATGTTCATGCAATTCCGGAAGTTCTCTTTGACTGTTCTCAACCTGCTTACACAATACCTGTGTTTCTCTTTTTCTGTTATCCTCCTCCTCATGCAATTGCTGTGTTTCTCTTTGATTGTTGTCAGCCTGCTTATGCAATTCCTGTATTGCTCTTTGACTGTTCTAAATCTGCTCACGCACTTCCTGTACCAATCTTTGAGTAGTTTCTGCACTCTCACGAGATTCCAGTATTAATCTTTGGTTTGCCTCTCTCTCTCCCTATCATGCTCACACTGAGTCCTTTGCAGGTTTTCAATCTTTTCATTCACCATTTTTACCAGTATTGTTTGTACAGATTTTTGGGAACTGTCCTCTGGATTATTCACTAACTATTCTGTCAACTGTTTATCATGAGTGGGAGTCCAGATACCTGGACTTGCCATTTTTCTTCTGTTTTTCTGGCTTTTTCTGCTCATTTGGTATGAAAGTAACACTAATTTTGTGCTAGAACATAATTTTAAGGCAAGCATCAACCAAAGTTCGGTAGTTGCACAGTCAAAAGGCTATAGACGCAATCTAGTTCAACAGATACAATCTATTCAACATCAAACAACTATGGATTAATGGGATAAGAATAGCAAAGAAAAAAATTGGCAAACCAGAAATTATTAGATGTAGGGAGAAATGTGGGGAAAAATAGAATTATAGGGTGGTGGCGAGGTAAGATGAGAGTGAATTTAACCAAGGCCTAATCTCAGAGAGGGAAATGGATTGGACAGAATGATAGGAGAGACATTAAGAAAAAAAAACCCAGAAAATATAGAAAAACAAAAATTTAAATTTAAAAAGATAAATACTTAGTTCCCGGCCCCGAAGACCTGCGAGTCAGAGCTGTGCGTTAACCCGGCTGGATGGAGGCAGAGGCGTTGGCCGCGTCCATGCCAGCCCTGGGCATCTCGACCGCCGTGTCTTTGGCCCTGGAGACGGCACGGTGGATGGAGGAAGCGATGCGCATGGCCAAAGACGCCCTTGAAAATACCGAAGTCCCTGTTGGCTCTCTTATGGTCTACAACAATGAAATCGTGGGGAAGGGAAGAAATGAAGTGAATCAAACCAAAAATGCTACTCGACATGCAGAAATGGTGGCCATTGATCAAGTCCTAGATTGGTGTCAACGAAATGGCCAGAGTCCTTCTGCTGTGTTTGAATGTACCGTGTTGTATGTCACTGTGGAACCCTGCATTATGTGTGCAGCTGCTCTCGGCCTGATGAAAATCCCGCTGGTCGTCTACGGCTGTCAGAATGAATGATTTGGTGGCTGTGGCTCCGTTCTAAATGTTGCCTCTTCTGACTTACCAAATACGGGAAAACCATTTCAGTGCATCCCTGGATATCGGGCCGAGGAAGCTGTGGAACTGTTAAAGGCCTTCTACAAGCAAGAAAATCCTTATGCACCAAAATCAAAAGTTCGGAAGAAGGAATTTCAGAAATCCTGAACTTGTAATGAAAGACGAAAGCCCCATGGTGACCTGGATGGAATCCCCAGCCTGAAAAGCTGCTGACATGGAGGGAGCATATATTATGTGTTGTTTGTTATTCTCCGGGAAGACGGAGAATAACATTTGCACTCTTAAGGGAACAAATTAGTGCTTCTTAAAAGGCTGACAATTGTAAACAAGTATTAGCTTCTCCACAGCTGAAAGAACATTTTTATGAAGGGGGGGAAAAACTAAAGTTTGAGGTTTTAGGAATTAGCAAACAGTACATGTCTTTAAGCCACAGCTTCAATCCATTCCAGCTGAGTGCAGGCTGGGATTTCAGTGTCCATCCACACCCCATCACCTGCACTCATTTGGAATAGAAAGCCATGGTCACGTGTGTCCTTTACAACTGGCTTTTTGGAGGTGGAGTTGGATTTTCATTCTTTATAGCTGTTGTGGTCTCCCAGTGTATTGGCTGCGTGAGTGTGAGTGTGTTTGTGTGTGTGTTGGCTTTAGGGCTTGAACTCAACATGTTGTTACTCTCTGGGTTTTTTGCTCAAACTTGAGTCACACCTCCAGTCCTAGCTTTATGTTGGTTAATTGCAGATGAGTCTCACGGACTTTTCCCCCCAGCCTGGCTTCAAACTGTGACCCTCAGATCTCAGCATTTTTTAGTCGCTAGGATTACAGGTGTTAGCCACCAGTGCTGGGCAAGTCTGGCTTTTTTCTACATTGTATATTATTTGTATACACTGTATACATGTGATTGTGAAATCTATTGATTTTATTAAATACATAGAAAAAATGTTTTTAAACAAGTGCCTAAGGGTCATTTAAAAATTGTACCATGTTGCTATAATAGAATCTTAAGATATTTCTCTTTTTAAGGGGCAAAGCATTAAAGGACAATAACATAAATAAGACAGTTCTTTGGTTCCCTGAACCAAAACAGGGTCTTCTGCCTCAGCAAGATTATATTCTCACAAGGATGGATGAAAAAAATGTAGTTATATACTGGAGGGTGAAGAGTTCCAACAACAGTTGGTCATAGTAATACACATCTGTAACCCCATCACTTGGAAGGCAGAGGGAGTTCAACAAGACACTGTCAAAGCAAAAAGTTACAGCGAAATTAAAAAGGAACAAGGTGAAGAAGAATGCCCACTGGTGTGAATGCCAGTTGCAAAATTAAGTAGCATGATACATTTAATCCGAAATCAGCTGTTCCTCATTTGAAAATACAGGTTATAACTGTTAAATTTAATACCTAAAATTTGAAACTGCACAGGAAAGAATATCCACAACAAAACTTTCAGTGTTACTGGGTGCAAAAAGTGTCCTGACGTTTGGCAGAGCTACCCCAGCTGCAGTATACGTCTCTTCCAAGAAGGGAGCCTCAGTGTTCCACCAGAAGCCTAGTCCCAGGCCCCAGAGGACCGCTCCTCAGATGGGTTCATTTCTTCAGTGGATTCATTTCCTTGATACAAAGCATCTGTATTTGTTGCTTCTGCCATTTGAGCGATGTCTCCAACTTGTTTGCTTTGAATTACTTTACAGACTGGAATGAAATTGTGGTGGAAGTATTTTTATATTGCTGAGAATAGCAGCTAATCACAGTTACATGCTTCGAAGGACTTATAATTGCTTGGTTTTACATGTGGTGTTTTTAACGGCATTTGAGACATTTTATGAGGAAGGATATGCATGGTTTCAAATCTACAACAATGATGCATGCAACTTCAATTTTACTACTCTAAAATTTGTCTTCTCATTAAATGTTAGTGCCATGAAAAAAAAAGATAAATACTTAAAAATTATGTAAGTTTATAGATGATATTGAGAGAAGAAAAGGATAGGATGAGAAGAAGGGAGGGATAGAAAGGAGACACGAAAAACACAAGACCACAGTAAAACTCCAAGACTACACTATAGCTACCAGCACGACTATGTTTATTACAGCTTTATTTACCATAGCTAAAATAGGGAACCAACCCAGATGTCCCTCAGTAGATAAATGGATAAAGAAAATGTGGTATATATACACAATGGAATTCTATGCCTCCATCAGAAAGAAGGACATTGCCCCATTTGTTCAGAAAGGGAAAGACTTGGAAAAAATTATATTAAGTGAAGTAAGCCAGGCCCAAGGTAAAATAGGTCCCATGGTCTCCCTTATTTGCAACAACTAGTATATGTCTGAGTCAAGCAGAAAAGATCAGATAAATTAACGTTAGGGGAATGAACCCCAAGATAAGTATTCAAAAGTTTTTTTATCCTTTCATGCAATTGTTTCTATCATATTTATAAGATGATTTCTATGTTTCTTTGTATGTCCCTTCCCTATGGTATAACCTGTGCTTTCACTGTATTTGGTATGATTTGTGGAGGGGAAGGGGAAAAAATCATTTAAATAGGGATACAGGTGGACCCATTGCAACAAAGAGATGTACAAGTCATTATGTCAACAAAAGAACTTTACAACTTTGGTGGGTGGTGGGGGGAAGTTCGGGTAGGAGGATGGTGGAGTATGGCAAGGGATAGAAGGGGAAACAAAGAGGAGGCAACAATTCTTGATAAGAAAGTTATTTGTTACCTTGCCCATGTAATTTTAACTCCTCTGTATGCATTCTCACAATTAAAAAAAAAAAACAAGAAAAAATGGAAAAAACAAAAATTTAAATTTAAAAAATGAAACACTTAAAAATTATGTAAGTTTATAGATGATCTTGAGAGAAGAAAAGGATAGGATGAGAGAAAGGGAGGGATAGAAAGGAGATACAAAAAACTGAAAACTAAAAATTCTCAAAATTTGTTACTTGAAAATTATATAGGTATAAAGAGAAAATGCTACTATTGAACAAGTTAAGCCAAGGAGGTGGCGGGGAAGATGGCAGAGGAGAAGCTGGAGGCTAAACAAGCTCTCCCATAGAAAGCAGTTTTAGAGTTCCAGTGAACAGTCCTAAGCCAGAGAATCACACCAAGTGTGCCATCACAGGACAGAGAGTTAGGCCAGCTAAGGAAAATCAAGGCAAATAGAGAGATCTGAGCTCTTACCAGCAGCCGCCACAGATGCGACACAGTTTTTGCAGCCCCCAAGAAGGTGGATAACATGGCAGGAAATCCCAATTACCTCTCAGTCCTATCTCAGCATTAACGGACTTAACTCTCCAATTAAGCGACACAGACTGTCTAATTGGATTAAAAAACAAGATCCTTCTATCTGCTGCCTTCAGGAGTCACATCTCCTGCCCATAAAAACAAACACATTTTCAATGTTAAAGGCTGGAGCAATATCTACCATGCAAACGGCCCCCATAAACAGAAGGGAGTTGCAATCCTAATATCAGATGAATTTGATTTCAAGTTAAAATTCGTGAGAAGAGATAAAGAAGGTCGCTACATACTAATTAACGGATCTCTCCTTCAGGAGAATACAATTCTAAATATCTATTCGCCAAACAATGGAGCACTCAAATTTATCCAAGAAACACTACTTTCCCTCAAATCCCACATAGATCCAAAGACATTAATTGTTGGAGATTTTAACACACCACTCTCCCCACTAGATAGATCAACTCGGCAAAAACTCAACAGAGAAACCGCAGATTTAAACAGCTGCATTGATCAACTAGATTTTACAGACATCTATCGAACATTTCACCCAGCAGCATCAGAATACACGTTTTTCTCAGTAGCACATGGAACATTTTCTAAAATAGACCACATTTTAGGCCACAAAGCAAAACTGTCTAAATTCAGAAACATTGAAGTTATATCTTGCATTCTCTCAGACCACAAGGGAATAAAATTAGAACTCAACACCAAAAGCCACCAAAGAAAGTCTGGTAACACATGGAGGCTGAACAACACACTGCTGAATCACGAGTGGGTCATTGAGATTAGAAAGGGAATTCAAATGTTCATGCTATTCAACAAAAATGAGCACACAATTTACCAGCTCCTCTGGGACACAGACAAGGCAGTACTCAGAGGCAAGTTTATAGCTCTAAGCTCCTATATCAACAAATACGAGAGATCTGAAACCAACAATTTAATGACACATCTAAACCTCCTTGAAAAAGAGCAGCAAGATAAGGCCCAATACAATAGACAGAGAGAAATAATTAAAATTAAATCAGAATTAAATGAATTAGAATCCAAAACAACTATAGAAACAATCAACAAAACAAAGAGATGGTTATTCAAGAAAATTAACAAAATTGACAGACTTTTAGCAAATCTCAGGAGAAAAAGAAGAGATCACACCCAAGTAAATAAACTCAGAGATGAGAATGGAAACATCACCTTAAGAAACAACCAAGATTCAGAACATTATAAGGGAATACTTCTCAAAACTTTATGCTAATAAGTTTGAGAACTTGGCAGAAATGCACCTATCCTAGCAAATATTGACATGCCAAAACTAAACCAAGATGAGTTAAACCATCTTAACAGGCCCATATCAAGCATTGAAATACAAAGAGCAATAAGAGATCTCCCAGCTAAGAAAGTCCAAGACCAGATGGTTTTACAGCAGAATTTTACAAGGCCTTCAAAGCAGAGCTCACACCAATACTCCTCCAACTCTTCAATGAAATTGAAAGAGAAAGTTCACTACCGAAAACATTCTATGAAGCCATCATAACCCTCATCCCAAAATCAGGCAGGGACTCATCAAAGAAAGAGAACTATAGACCCATTTCTTTGATGAACATTGATGCAAAACTTCTCAACAAAATTTTGGCCAATCTACTTCAACAATTCACCCAAAAAAATCATACAACACAATCAAACAGGATTCATTTCAGGGTGCAAACTGGTACAATATATGCAAATCAATTAATATTATTCATCACATCAACAGGAGCAAGAATAAGAACCACATGGTTATTTCAATATATGAAGTAAAAGCATTCGACAAGATGCAACACCCCTTTATGATGAAGGTTCTGGAAAAATTAGGTATCCATGGAACATTCCTCAATACAATAAAGGCTGTTTATGACAAACCTACAGCCACCATTATAATTAATGGTGAAAAACTAAAGCCATTTCCTCTTAACTCAAGAACAAGACAAGGATGTCCACTCTCTCCACTTCTCTTCAATCTAGTATTAGAAGGCCTAGCTACAGCAATAAGACAAGATGCGAACATAAAGGGGATCCAAATAGGGAAAGAAGAAATAAAACTCTCCCTCTTCACAGATGACATGATCTTGTATTTAAAGAATCCCATATACTCCACTCCTAAATTACTCAAGCTGATTCAAAACTTTGACAAAGTAGCAGGGTATAAAATTAACCCCCCCAAATCAATGGCTTTTTTGTATGCCAACAATGAGAAAAGTGTGGTTGAAATTAGGAAAGGAACTCCATTTATAATAGCACCACAAAAAATAAAATACCTAGGAATTAACTTACCCAAAGAAGTGAAGGACCTCTATGATGAAAACTTAAAAATCTTGAAAAAGGAAATCAACACAGAACTTTGAAAATGGCAAAACCTCCCATGCTCCTGGATTGGAAAGATTAACATCGTGAAAATGGCAATACTTCCCAAGGCTCTCTCCAAATTCAGTGTGATATATATCAAAATTCCAACCTCATTCCTCAAGGAAATAGAAGAGGCAATTCAAAAATTCATATGGAACAATAAAAGACCCTGAATAGCAAAAACGCTCCTCAACAGAAAGAACACTGCTGGAGGAATATCAATACCAAATTTCAAACTCTACTATAAAGCCATAGTAATCAAAACAGCTTGCTACTGGCATAAGAACAGACCTCAGGAACAATGGAATAGAATTGAAAACTCAGAAATGAACCTACAGACCTGTAGCCATCTAATCTTCGAAAAGGGAGCTAAAATAATAGAATGGAAGAAAGACAGCCTCTTCAGTAAATGGTGCTGGTGAAATTGGTTAACTACTTGTAGAAAACTGAAGCTAGATCCTTATATATCACCCTGCACTAGAATCAACTCCAAATGTTCAAAGACCTCGGAGTCAATCAGACACTCTGTAAACATTACAGGATGGAATAGGAGAAACCCTAGGTCTCCTTGGAGCAGGCCGAAATTTTCTTAATAGAGACCAGGAAAAACAACAAATCAAAGAAAGGTTGGACAAATGGGATTTCATGAAGTTCCAGAGCATCTGCATGGCAAAGTACATAACTGGCAAGATCAATAGAAAGCCCACGGATTGGGAGAAGATCTTCACTAGCCATACAACGGACAAGGGTCTCATATCTAAAATGTACTAGGAACTCAAAAAATTAAATCCCCCAACAACAAATCCTCAAAGAAACAACTGCCCAATAAAGAAGTGGGCTAAAGACTTAAAGAGAAACTTCTCTGAAGAAGAAAGAAGGATGGCCAATAGACACATGAAGAAATGCTCAACATCCCTAGCCATAAAAGAAATGCAAATCAAAGCAACTTTGAGATACTACCTCACTCCAGTTAGAATGGCAAAAATCAAGAACTCTAACAACAGATGCTGGAGGGGAAGTGGACAAAAGGGAACCTTACTTCATTGTTGGTGGGAATGTAAACATGTTCAACCACTTTGGAAAGCAGTATGGAGGTTCCTCAAAAGACTTCACTTAGAGCTCCCCTATGACCCAGCAATCCCACTTTTGGGCATTTACCCTAATGTTTACAAACAAGACCACACTAAAGCGACCAGCACAACTATGTTTATTGCAGCATTATTTACCATAGCTAAGATGTGGAACCAACCCAGATGCCCTTCAGTAGATGAATGGATCAAGAAAATGTGATATATATACACAATGGAATTCTATGCCTCCATCAGAAAGAATGACATTGCTCCATTTGTTAGGAAATGGAAAAACTTGGAAAAAATTATATTAAGTGAAGTAAGCCAGGCCCAAAGAAACATAGGTCCCATGGTTTCCCTTATTTGCAATATCTAGTATATGTATGAGTCAAGCGGAAAAAGTCAGATAATGTGATGTTAGGAAAATGAACCCTTAGATAGGTATTTTAATGGTTTTTTTTCTTTCATGCATGTGTTTCTAACTCATTTATAATATTATTTCTTTGTTGCTTTGTATGTCTCTCCCCCACAGTATAATCCCCGTTTTCAATATATTTGATGTCAGTATAACTTGTGGAGGAGATGGGGAAAAACAAGCCGTTTAAGGATTCAGGTGGACCTGTTGCAACAATGAGAAGTACAAATTGTCATGTCAAAAACGAGGTTTACAATATCGGTGGGGGTGGAGGGGGGAGGCTGGGAAGCGAGGTGAAGGGTAAACAAAGGAGGAGGCTGCAATGTTTGGTAAGAAATGTGTGCATTATCCTGCCCATGTAATTGTAACCCCTCTGTAGTATTTTCACAAATAAAATAAAATAAAATAAATAAAAAATAAAAAAATAAAGAAGAAACAAGAAATCTCTTTTTAAAAATTATTAAAAAAAAGAAAATTAAAAGGGAATACTTCTCAAAAATTTATGCTAATAAGTTTGAGAATTTGGCAGAAATGGGGACCTTTTCCTAGCAAATGTTGACATGCCAAAATTTAACCAAGATGAGTGAAACCATCCTTAAAGGTCCAGACCAGCATTGAAATAGAAACAGCAATAAGAGACCACCCATCTAAGAAAAGTCAAGGACCAGATGGTTTTACAGCAGAATTCTACCAGGCCTTCAAAGCAGAGCTCACACCAATACTCCTCCAATTCTCCAATGAAATTGAAAGAGAAAGTTCACTACCAAACACATTCTATGAAGCCATCATATCCCTCATCCCAAATCCAGGCAAGGACTCATCAAGAAAGAGGACTACAGACATATTTCTTTGATGAACATTGATGTAAAACTTCTCAACAAAATTTTGGCCAATCCACTTCAACAGTTCATCCAAAAAATCATACACCACGATCAAACAGGATTCATTTCAGGGATGCAAAACTGCTTCAAAATACGCAAATCAATTAACATAATTCATCACATCAATAGGAGCAAGGTTAAGAACCACATGGTTATCTCAATCGATGCAGAAAAAGCATTTGAGAAGATCCAGCACCCCTTTATGATGAAGATTTTGGAAAAATTAGGCATCCATGAACATTCCTTAATACAATAATAATTCCTTAATACAGCATTACACTTAATATTGAAAAACTAAAGCCATTTCCTCTTAACTGAGATACAAGACAAGGACGTCCACTCTCTCCACTTCTCTTCAACCTAGTACTAGAATGCCTAGCTACAGCAACAAGATAAGATGCAAACATAAAAGGGATCCAAACAGCCTAAGAAGAAGTAAAATACTCCCTCTTTGCAAATGACATGATCTTGTATTTCAAGAATCCCATAGACTCCACTCCCAAATTACTCAGGCTGATTCAAAATTTGGCAAAGTAGCAGGGTATAAAATTAACCCTCAAAAATCAATGGCTTTTCTGAATGCCAAAAATGAGGAAAGTGTGGCTGAATGTAGGAAAGCAACTCCATTCGTAATAGCCCCACAAAACATAAAATACATAGGAATTAACTTAAGCAAAGAAGTGAAGGACCTCTATGATGAAAACTTTAAAAACTTGAAAAAGGATATCAAAACAGAACTTAGAAATTGGCAAAAACTCCCATGCTCCTGGACTGGAATGATCAGCATCATGAAAATGGCAATACTTCCCAAGGTTATCTACAAATTCAATGAGATACCCATCAAAATTCAAAACTCATTCCTCAAGGAAATAGAAGAGGCAATCCAAAAATTCATATCGAACAATAAAAGATCAAAAATAGCAAAAATGATCCTCAACAGAGAGAACACTGCTGGAGGAATATCATTACCAAAATTCAAACTCTGCTATAAAGCCATAATAATCAAAACAGCTAGGTACTGGCACAAGAACAGACTTCAGGACCAATGGAATAGAATTGAAAACCCAGAAATGAACCTACAGACCTATAGCCATCTAATTTTTGATAAGGGAGCTAAAAAAGTAGAATGGAAGAAAGACAACCTCTTCAGTAAATGGTGCTGGCAAAATTGGTTAACAATTTGGAGAAAACTAAACCAAGATCCTTATACATCACCCAACACCAGAATAAACTCCAAATGGATCAAAGACCTCAGAGTCAAAGCAGACACTCTGAAAACTTTAAAGGATGAAATAGGAGAAACCGTAGGGTCTCCTTGGCGCAGGCCGAAATTTTCTTTTAATAGAGACCCAGAAACACAACAAATCAAATAAAGGTTGGACAAATGGGATTTCATGAAGTTGCAGAGTTTCTGCATGGCAAATGACATAGCTAGCAAGATCAATAGAAAGCCCACAAATTAGGAGAAGATCTTCACTAGCAATACAACAGACAAGGGTCTCATATCTAAAATATACGTTGAATTAAAAAAATTAAATCCTCCAACAACAAATCCTCAAAGAAACAATTGCCCGATATATAAGTGGGCTAAATATTTAAAGAGAAACTTCTCTGAAGAGGAAAGAAGAATGGCAAATAGACACATGAAGAAAAGCTCAACCTCCCTAGCAATAAAAGAAATGCAAATCAAAACAACATTGATATAACACCTCACACCAGTTAGAATTGCTAAAATAAAGAACTCTATTAACAACAGATGCTGGAGGGGATGTGGACAGAAGGGAACTTACTTCATTTTGGGTGGGAGTGTAAACTTGTTCAACCACTTTGGAAAGTAGTATGGAGGTTCCTCAAAAGACTCCACATAGATCTCCCCTATGGCCCATTAATCCCACTTTGGAGCATTTACGCAAATGTTTGCAAACAAGATCACACTAAAGCTACCAGCACAACTATGTTTATTGCAGCATTATTTACTACAGCTAAGATAGGGAACCAATCCAGATTCCCCTCAGTAGATGAATGGATCAAGAAAATGTGGTATATATACACAATGTAATTCTATGCCTCCATCAGAAAGAATGACATTGCCCCATTTGTTAGGAAATGGAAAGGCTTGGAAAAAATTATATTTGGTGAAGCAAGACAGGCACAAAGAAATATAGGTCCCTTGGTTTCCTTTATTTGCAATATCTAGTATATGTCTGAGTCAAGCAGAAAAGGTCAGATAAGGTGATGTTAGGGAAATGAACCCTAAGATATGTATTGAACTGTTTTTTTTCTTTCATGATATTGTTCCTAACACATTTATAAGATTATTTCTTTGTTGCTTTGTATGCTCCTCTCCCACAGTATAACCCCTGCTTTCACTGTATTTGATGTCAGTATAATTTGTGGAGGGGAAGGGGAAAAACCAGTCGTTTAAATAGGGATACAGGTGGACCCAAAGCCACAATGAGAAGTACAAGTCGTTATGTCGAAAAAGAACTTTACAACTTTGGTGGGTGTGTATGTGGAAGATTGGGTGGGGTGTGAGGGGGGAGGATGTAATGGGATGGGAAGGGGAAACAAAGGAGGAGGGTACAATGTTTGAAAATAAATGTACTCATTATCTTGCCCATATAATTGTAACCCCTCTGTACATACTTTCACAATAAAAAATAAAAATTAAAAAATTACTATGATACTACTTCATAACTATTATAACTCATCAAAAAAAAAAATCAAAGGAACCAGGTGTGGTGGTAAAGACTTGTAATTCCAAGTCTTTAGGAGGTTGGATTTAAGTCTAAAGCAACACTGGGGGGTATTGCAGAGAGTGAAAATCTGCCCTTTATTACCTTTTGAACAAAAGCTAAGAATGTTGATGAGAGTGTGGAGAAAAGGAAATTTTCTACCCTCTTGGTCAAAATAGGGGTTAGTAGAAAATAGTCGAAAATAGTATGCAGTTTTCCAAAGAGGCTGTGGTCTGATGATTGTGGTTCAAAGCCAGCCCCGGCAGGAAAGTCTGTGAAAATCTTACCTCCAATAAACACTCAGAAAACCAGAAGAGATGCTGTGGCTCAAGTGGTAGAGCACTAGCCTTGAGCTGAGAAACTGAGGGACATCGCCCAGTCCCAGAGTTTAAGCTCCACGACCGACAAAAAAAAAAAAAAGAAAGAAAAAGAAAAAAAAGAAAAAGAAATGCAAAGTTGGAATATCATCTGACCCACCAATCATGTGATCATTTCTCTCTGGGTGACTCGTAAATATTCTGTAGTTCATTGTCATTCACATTATTCACAACAGCCAAGATATAAATCGAAGTTCAGTGTTCAACTATACACTAATAAAGCAACTGTGGTACATGCACAATCATGTTTTTCTGTTTCATCCTTAAAATAGCAAAAGACTTCTCGCATTAGCCACAACTTACAATAACCTGAAAGATGTATTCTAATTGAAGAATAATGTTGTCCTCTGCTCTTTGTAAACAAACACTCTCTCTCTCTCTCTCTCTCTCTCTCTCTCTCTCTCTCTCTTAAAAACCTCAAATATTAAGAGAGAAATCTTTTTAAAAAGTAAAGCAAAGTGGAATTGCTGGGCATTTAGGTCACAATGTAGAAGATAGTAGATATACAGGATGACCAGGTATAGAGTTGTGATGTACCGTATGAGGATACAGGGGACAACACTGGCTTTACATAGGAATGAAGCTAAGTAAGTAGGAGTTGTTCTTCCTAGTAGGGATTGCTTTTTTAGTTGTTTTTCCTTCAGTAATGGTTTGGATGAATGTAATTCTTTAAATACCTGCTTGTTTGCAGAAATTATAACAAACAATATAGCAATAATGATGCATGCTCAACATAGAACAAAATGTCAAATTAAAATGCATGAGATTATCCTTGATGTAAACTAATTATTACAAATAAAGGAAACCATAGGACCTATGTTTCTTTAAGTCTGGCTTACTTCACTTAATATGATTTTTTCCAAGATCTTCCATTTCCTTACGAATGAAGTGATATCTTTCTTTCTAATATAAACATAGTATTCCATGTGTGTGTATCTGTGTGTGTGTCCCATTTTCTTGATCCATTCATCTACGGAGGGCCATCTGGGTTGATTCCTTATCTTATCTCTGGTGAATACTACTGTGATAAAGATAATTGTTCTGGTAGCTTTAGTGTGGCCTTGTTTTGGGTCTCCTAGTTAAATGCCCAGAAGTGGGATTACTGGGTAATAGGGGAGCATTATTGTGTACATCAAGTATAATCTTTGTAGATGAGCAGAATAGCTCAATAAGTAAGTACATATCAGCATATAAGGTGATTCCATGTGAAATGAACTACAAGACATGTTCTTTGTTGGTGTTCTTAATGTTCTAGGTGAATTCTTTTTATCCTTTGTGTTTTCCCACCTGTGCATTATCCCCTGTAGTCACTGTATTTTGATTTTGATACCCTGGGTATTGTAAATATGTTGATATGAACTATGGAATGGTAAGGGAAAAAACAAAATGGTGAGACAAAGGACAGAGGGGGAACCTATGCAACAGTGGTATTCACAAGACAATATGTTAGAAATAATCTTGGGGGTGTTGGGAGTGAAGAGGGAGAAAAATTGGAGAAGGGATAACAAGTTTGAAAAGAAATGAGTTCATTAACTTACTTTTATAGCTAAAGCCCCACTGTACATTACCTTGACAATAAAATATAAATATAAATAAAATAAAATATATGAAAGCAGCAACACAGGAGATGGGAGAGGGGAAATACTGTATGTAGTAGAGTAGAGTAGAACAGTTTGGAGAGCAGTAATTTTATATTAACATAGCAAGTAATAAACTAGCATACAGATTTTCAGCCTCATGTCAGTCACTAAAAAGGAAAACAGAATGCAAAATCAGCAAACCCATAGAGATAAAATAGAATACTAAGCAAGGTGAAGAGATGACTTGGACCAAGAATAACAAATGACACAATTAGGAAACAAATAACAAACTGGTAAGTTTAAAAAATATTACCCATAATTCTATTAAATGTTGTTTACATCACAATTAGTTAGAACTATAATTCAAATCACAGTTTAATAGTATATCATATTAATAGTAAGTTACTTACTATTGACTTCTTAATATTGAATGTTTAATATAAAATTTTAACAAAAGAAAAATGTGAAACTAACTTTAATAATATATTTCATGAATTGTAAATTTGAGAAGCTTTAGAATTTAAACAAATAATATATCATTATTGTTTCATTTCTGTGAATTAATGTAATAATTCAAAGTGTATTCTACACCTAGCACTCATTTAACATCAAATAATAAATTATTTCTCATAATAATTTATTGCACATAATAACTCTTGGTATTAGGTAGAAGGGTTGTGGAAAAATTCACACCACACAATACACGAGGGTATGACTCCTCTCAACTAGCTTAAATTGTGGAAATTTTATTTTTAGATACATGTTAAATTCTTGTCTAGATGGTATCTATATAAATATATATAATTATATACATGAGGAATATTTCAGATGATACTTAAAAGTCATATTCATTAAATAAATTTTTATTATTTTGTACAAAATAAATATTTATAGACAGACTGAATTTATGAGTAGATGATGGTGTATGAGTGCCAGATTATATGTATTGAGGCTTATTTTATATTCCTGACATTGTTTCTATAATTGGATTTAATTTTCCATAATGGGTTAAATGTATTATATTGGATATATGAAAGTAAACTGTATATTTATTCCATTAATACTTTGCCACTTGTCTAATTCCAATATAATTTATCCATGTGTTTGAAGTAATGAGAATAACAACAAATATAAGCAAGATAAATCAGTCTGAAGTAGACAAGTATTTTCACCTTTGTTTTGATAGTTGGTCCTCTTTTACACTACAGAATATGCTTGTGAAAATATGCTCCAGGCTGGCCACAACTGTAGAATATTATGGTTTGATCTATCATAAGAGAAAGAAGGAAGGGCAAACTTCCTTCCAAAAGTCTGCTCTCAGGGATGTGATCTGCTTTATGGTAGTGACTTGGAAATGAACATTTTTTTACAGTAAGCCTTGAAAAACCATCTGATAGACCATTTCTGTAAGTGGATTATTACAGAGGATTATTGATGTCTTTGCAAGGAGGCCAGATTGCTTCATTTTGAGAGAATTAAAATAGGAATTTAGTTAGGCCAAGGGATGACTGGGGCCCAGAGAAGCTACTACATTGAATAGTAATCCTAGACCTTTAAAACAACACACACACTCACACACACACACACACACACACACACACACACACACACAAACCAACCAAACAAAAAAACCTCCAGTTAGCACAGCCAGTGAGGGCTGCTATAACAGCCTACATGAAGGCAGGCAAAAAACAGAAGGTGAGAGCCATTTAGCTGATAACTAACATATTTTTGATGAGGCAGACTGAAATGAGACTCCAGAGAGAGAGAGAGTCAGAAAGACTGATCAGAGAGAACTAAAATTGGTCACACAAAGATTGGAAAGTAGAATTCCTTGTAGAACAAATAAATCATAGAAAGCTTATGCATGTAAAAACAAGACAGAAATCAACTCCAAATGGATCAAAGACCTCAGAGTCAAAGAAGACACTCTGAAAACATTACAGGATGGAATAGGAGAAACCCTAGGTCTCCTAGGCACAGGCCAAAATTTTCATAATAGAGACCCGGAAACAAAACAAATCAAAGAAAGGTTGGACAAATGGGATTACATGAAGTTGCAGAGATTCTGCATGGCAAAGGACATAGCTAGCAAGTTCAATAGAAAGCCCACGGATTGGGAGAAGATCTTCACTAGCCATACAACGGACAAGGGTCTCATATCTAAAATATACTTGGAACTAAAAATATTAATTCCCCAAACAACAAATCTTCAAAGAAACAACTGCCCAATAAATAAGTGGGCTAAAGACTTAAAGAGAAACTTCTCTGAAGAAGAAAAAGGATGGCAAATAGACACACGAAGAAATGCTCAGCCTCCCTAGCCCTAAAAGAAATGCAAATCAAAACAACATTAAGATACCACCTCACCCCAGTTAGAATGGCAAAAATCAAGAATTCTAATAACAACAGATCCTGGAGGGGATGTGTACAGAAGGGAACATTACTTCATTGTGGGTGGGAGTGTAAACTTGTTCAACCACTTTGAAAAGTAGTATGGAGGTTCCTCAAAAGACTCCACATAGAGCTCCCCTATGGCCCATTAATCCCACTTTGGGGCATTTACCCAAATGTTTACAAACAAGACCACACTAAAGCGACCAACACAACTATATTTATTGCAGCATTATTTACCATAGCTAAGATCTGGAACCAACCTAGATTCCCCTCAGTAGATGAATGGATCAAGAAAATGTGGTATATATACACAATGTAATTCTGTGCCTCTATCAGAAAGAATGACATTGCCCAATTTGTTAGGAAATGGAAAGGCTTGGAAAAATTATATTAAGGGAATTAAGCCAAGCCCAAAGAAACATAGGTCCCATGGTTTCCCTTATTTGCAGTATCTAGTATATGTCTGAGTCAAGCAGAAAAGGTCAGATAAGGTTATGTTAGGAAAATGAACCCTAAGATATGTATTCAAATTTTTTTTCTGTCATGCCTTTGGTTCTAACACATTTATAAGATTATTTCTTTGTTGCTTTGTATGTCTCTCCCCCACAGTATAACCCCTGCTTTCACTGTATTGGATGTCGGTATAATTTGTGGAGGGGAAGGGGAAAAACAAGTCGTTTCAATAAGGATACAGGTGGATCCGTTGCAACAATGAGATGTACAAATTGTCATGTCAAAAACGAACTTTACAACTTTGGGGGGGGTATTGGGGGGGGTGAGGCTGGGAAGGGATTGGAAGGGGAAACAAAGGAGGAGGCTACAATGCTTGATAAGAAATATACTCATTATCTTTCCCATGTAATTGTAACTCCTCTGTACAGTATTTTCACAATAAAAAATATAAATTTAAAAAACAAAAACAAGACAGAAGACCAAATTCCAGAAATGCGTATTTTCTTAGAGGTCATCTTAATCAATTATCAATAGAAATCTTTGAATTCTTAAATATTTGACCACATGTGGGAGATGGTTGAAGAGACAGAAAATGTCACCACTCTGTTAGGAGTTCCAATATCACAATATGAATTAATCAAGCACAAATTTGTAAGAAAAAGGGAAAACAATTATTCCAACTGAGGGATTCGTTTGTTTTGCTGTAACAGTTCTTGATTTAGGTGCTAGCAATTACCATTCAATTGATCCAGTCCCACAGCTGAGTTGATATTGACTGCAGTATTCCCACATGAAGGAAAAGAAGAAATTTACAAAAGTCTGATGAATTGAGTTGAAAGTGTTGTAATAGGGATATCTGAGATTTAGACACAGATGAAGAGGTGGATTTTCTTTTCTAAAAATCTCCCATTTTTAGTCTGGTGCCAGTGGCTCACAGCTGTAATCCTAGCTGCTGAGGAAGTTGAGATCTGAGGATGGTGGTTCAAAGCCAGCCTGGGCAGGAACATCCCTGAGACTCTTATCTCTTTTAACCACCAGAAAACCAGAAGTAGCACTGTTGCTCGAGAGGTAGAGCACTCAACTTGAGTTGAATAGCTGAGGGACAGTGCCCAAGCCCAGGTTTCAAGCCACTCGACCACAACTACAAAAATCCTCCCTTTCTTGGACTGCCTACATTTTATCCTAACATTCAACAAATAAGCCATTTTATCACCCACTACCTTTAAGTCCTAACCTAGATACTGAAAATAAAATGATTTGGTATCTTTTGTCAAAAGATTCATATTTGAGGAAACAAATACCATTAGTAGTAACTTTTTTTCCAGTCCTTGAACTCTGGGCCTGGGCCCTGAACATGGGTATGCTGGTAGCTTTCATGTGAGCTTGTTGTTATTTTTTGGATTACTGCCGTTGAGGGAATTACTGCATCTTAAGGGAGATCTACATTTAGTCTTTTCGGGAAATTCCATACTGCATTCCAGAGTGGTTGAACAAGTTTAATTTCCACCAACAGTGTAATAGAGTTCCCAATTGGCTACATCCATGCCAGCATTTGCTATTGTTTGTTTTCTTGATAATGGCCATTCTAACTGGGATGAGGTAGAATCTGTCTTGTTTACTTGTAGAATTGTGGGCACCTTCTAGCTATCATAAATGAATGAATCCATGAAACCTATATTGTTCTGAGTCTGCATTCCTTTCTCTTTTCTTTTAGTATAATTTTTTCAAGCCTTTCAGTTTCTTTAATACTGGTGAAAAGTCATCCTTTCTCATGGGGGAGTGGAATTCCAGTGTGTGTGTGTGTGTGTGTGTGTGTGTGTGTGTGTGTGTATGATGACTATAGGCCCATGAGTTTATTTGTAAGCCTTCTGTTTTATGTGTAATTTTGTAATTCCATATTAAATTTTGGTTACTTTCTCTAATGCATTGAAATATATTGTTGGGATTTTCATGTGTATGGCATTGGCAATTATTTGGGGACAATATTGCATTTTTCTCCATGTTAACTCTTCCAACCTGGAGCATTGAAAGACTTTCCATTTCCTTGAATCTCCTTCAATTTACCTTTTTATATTTTTAAAATTTTCACAGTAGAGGCCCTTCATATTTTTAGGTAAATTAATTAATTCCTTGTTTTGTTGTTATTGCTGTTGTTTTGTTTAGATTTGATTTGATTTTGAGACTAATACATATGAGGTTGTTTTTTTGGATTTCAGCCTGGATCTTCCCATTGTTGGTAACACAGAAATAATACTGATTCTTGTGGTTTTTATACCCTGCTACATTACTGAAAGTTAGCATCACCTTTACTAACTTGAGGGAGGAAGCTATAGGGTCCATTAAATACAGGATCATTACATATGAGAAAAGGGATAGTTTTACTTCCCCTATTTGGATCTCCTTTATGTTTTTCTCTTGCCTATTGTTCTTGCTAGAAAGTCCACAAGCATTTTAAAGAGTAGTAGAGAGAGTGGACATCCTTGTCTCATTCCTGATTTTAATGTCTTCATGCTTCCACCATTTGGTAAATGCTAATTATCTCTGTCACATACATACTGAGGAATGTTCCATGTATTCCTAGTTTCTCAGACCTTTTAATCATAAAGGGCTATTGGAGGTTCTTAAAAGCTATTTCTACATCCATATAGACGATTATGTATTTCTTGTCTTGCTTCTGCTGATGCTTTGTATTATGTTTATTGACAAGTATATTGAATCCAATTTTATCCTAGGATGAATCCTATTTGATCGTACCATATGATTTTTTTTTGTTAATTGCTGAAATTGTTAGGTGAGAATTTTATTAAAAAGCATCAATGCTTACCAAAGAGTTGGGTTAATAGTTCTCTTTCTTTGGTGAGTCCCTATGTGATTTGGGGAAGAGTCTAATTCTAGCTTTAAAGAATGTGTTTGATAATTCCATTTTCAGTTCTATTCCATTGAAGAGATAGGTTTGAGTATTGTAAGTTCTTTTCAGGCCTTAATTTCATGGTAAATTAATTCAGTCCTAGATTTTTCTGGAATGGATAGTGGTTTATTGCATTTCATTTTCATTACTTCTTAGGTGTAACTACTTGGTTCAGATTGTGTATAGGAAAACATCAATTTCTCCAGGATTCTCCAGGCGATTGGCATAAGGTTTTCAAAGTACTCTCTTATAACGTTCTCAATTTTGCTTATATCTTTTGTGTTGTCTTATTTTTACCTCTAATTTTCTCTCTTTGGGTGAGTTCTCTTATTGTTTTTGGTGGGATTTTATATTATGAAGGTGATGTATAGAGAGATGGGTTACATTTACATAAGTAATGAGTATATTTTTAAAAGTGCTATCCCTCCCTCAGTTTTTCCTGCTTCCCCCAACCCTGACATCCCCCTCCCCCAAAGTAATGAAGTTCATTTCTAACATAATGTCTACTGTATATCACTGGTGCTTTGGTTGATCTTTGTCCCACCATTTCTGTGATTTCCCTTCCCTTCCCCAAATCAGATTAACATGTATAAGACAAAGGGTTGAGAAAACAAAAACAGTTACTACAGAGAGTAAACCAAAGGGTGAAAACTAAATAGAAATAAGTAAAAAGAGTGAACTATACAATCATCTTTTATCCATTTTTTGGAGCTCCTTTCGATAAGCATCATTTTTATATGGTGATATTCATATTGCTATTGAGCTATTGTAAATAGCCTAGACATATTCTAGTTTTTCCAAATGAGTGAAAACCTGTAGCCTATGATTCTTTGGGTCTGGCTTGCTTGACTTATTATGTTTTCCAAGTAGTTCCATTTCCTTACAAATGGGGCAATGTCATTCATTCTGATGAATAGTGTTTTGTTGTGAATATATACGACATTTTCTTGATCCATCATTGCTGGGTCATGGGGAGCTCTATTGAGGAACCTCTATATTTCTTTACAGAATATTTGAACAAATTTACATTTCCATCAGTAGTGTAATAATGTTCCTTTTTGGCCACATCCCCACAAGCCCAGTATGTTATTATTAGTTTTCTTCATAATGGTCATTCTAACTGGGGTGAAGTAAATTCTCAATGTTGCTTTGTTTTGCATTTCTTTTATGGCTAGATGTTGCATATTTCTTCATGTGTCTATTGGCCATGCATATTTCTTCTTCAGAGAAGTCTCTCTTTAAATCTTTAGCCCACTTATTAAGAGGGTTGTTGGTTCTTTGAGAATTTGTTTTTTTGGGGGGTTAACTTTTGGGGCTCTAAATATATTTGAGATATGAGGCCATTGTGTGTTGTAGAGAAAGTAAAGATCTCACAATCTGCTGGCTTTTTATCTATATACCTATATAAGTTCTCTTCTTAGTCAGATTTGGTAAGGGTCTCTCAAGTCTGTTAATTTATTTAAAAAACCAACCCTGATTTTTTGATTCTTTCCATGTTTTATTTTGTCTTTATTTAGTTATTTCTGATTTTTTTTTATTTGTTTCTGTGTACTGCTTTGTGTCTGAGTTTGTTCCTGTTTTCAAGGAGCTTGAGGTGCATAATTAAAATATTCAATTGAGATTTCCCCAGTGGCTTGATGGACATCCTCAGAGCTCTGTATTTTCCTTGAAATACTGCAAATACCAGAGGAGCTGGTAATTTGTGTGTTCATTTTTGTTAAATTCCAGAAACTTTCAGATTTCTTTTTTTTGGGGGGGGGCGGGGAGTCCGGTTGTGGGGCCTGACCTCTGAGCCTGGGTGCTGTCCCTCAGCTCTTCAGCTCAAGGCTGGCACTCTACCACTTGAGCCACAGTGCCACTCCCGGTTTTTTTCTTTGTGCTTAGGTGGTGCTGAGGAATCGAACTCAGGGCCTCATGCATGCAAGGCAAGCACTCTAACACTAAGCCACCTTCTCAGCCCCTCAGATTTCTTTTCTAATACCTTCAGTGTCCCATTGTTCATTCAGCAACATGTTGTTCAGTCTTCATGGGTTTGACAATTTTTTATTTGCTTTAGCCATTTAATTCTAAGTTTGTTCTCTTATGATCTGACAAGATATGGGAATTCAATTAATTTTTCTTTGGACAGAATATCCGTGTGACATAGGATGTGTTCTATTTTGGAAAATCTTCCATGAGCTGCTGTGAAGAATGTATATTCTGACGCTGAATGTATATTCTATACATGTCTGTTAGGACTAGGTGGTCAATGTAGTTATTGAGGTCTGCAGTTTCTTGGTTGAGTTTTTCCTTGGATGACAATGATTTGTTGAGATGTGTTTTTAGGTTAAGTAATATTTGGTTGATGAAGTGGTATGCTCCAGGATTCAGGGTTTTGATATTTAGACTCTACGTATCCTACTAATGTAGAGCTGCCATTATCAGTATGTAATGTCTCTTCTAACGAATTTTAATTTGAATTCTATTTTATCTTATGTTAGTAATTCTACCTCAGCCTGTTTAGGGTATCCTCTGCTAGAATTCTGTAATATGTTTCCTATCCATTTTGTTTCCTGCTCTTCTCCTTGATACCTATCTCCCCCATGTTTTTTTTTTTTTTAATTTTATTTTATTTTATTTGAGAACATACTGTACAGAGGGGTTACAATTACATGGGCAGGATAATGCATACATTTCTTACCAAGCATTGCAGCCTCCTCCTTTGTTTACCCTTCACCTCCCTTCCCAGCCTCCCCCCTCCCTCCCACCCAATCATACCCCCCCCACCGACATTGTAAAGCTGGTTTTGACATGACATTTTGTACTTCTCATTGTTGCAACAGGTCCACCTGAATCCTTAAACGACTTGTTTGTCCCCATCTCCTCCACATGTTATACTGACATCAAATATAGTGAAAGCGGGGGTTACACTGTGGGGGAGGGACATACAAAGCAACAAAGAAATAATCTTATAAATGCGTTAGAAACACATGCATGAAAGAAACAAAAACATTAAAATACATATTTGAGGTTTCGTTTTCCTAACATCACATTATCTGACTTTTTCTGCTTGACTCATACCTATACTAGATATTGCAAATAAGGGAAACCATGGGACCTATGTTTCTTTGGGCCTGGCTTACTTCACTTAATATAATTTTTTCCAAGCCTTTCCATTTCCTAACAAATTGGGAAATGTCATTCTTTCTGATGGAGGCATAGAATTCCATTGTGTATATATACCACATCTTCTTGATCCATTCATCTACTGAGGGGCATCTGGGTTGGTTCCATGTCTTAGATATGGTAAATAATGCTGCAATAAACATAGTTGTGCTGGTAGCTTTAGTGTGGCCTTGTTTGTGATCATTTGGGTAAATGCCCAAAAGTGGGATTGCTGGGTTATTGGGGAGCTCTATGTGGAGTCTTTTGAGGGACCTCCATACTGCTTTCCAAAGTGGTTGAACAAGTTTACATTCCCACCAACAATGAAGTAAGGTTCTTTTCTGTCCACATCCCCTCCAGCATCTGTTGTTGTTAGAGTTCTTGATTTTTGCCGTTCTAACTGGAGTGAGGTGATATCTCAATGTTGTTTTGATTTGCATTTCTTTTATGGCTAGGGATGTTGAACATTTCTTCATGTGTCTATTGGCCATCCTTCTTTCTTCTTCAGAGAAGCTTCTCTTTAAGTCTTTCGCCCACTTACTTATTGGGCAGTTGTTTCTTTGAGGATTTGTTGTTGGGTGGTTTAATTTTTTGAGTTCCAAGTATATTTTAGATATGAGACCCTTGTCCGTTGTATGGCTAGTAAAGATCTTCTCCCAGTCCGTGGGCTTTCTATTGATCTTGCTAGCTATGTCATTTGCCCTGCAGAAGCTCTGCAACCTTATACAATCCCATTTGTCCAGCCTTTCTTTGATTTGTTGTGTTTCCGTGTCTCTATTCAGAAAATTTCGGCCTGAGCCAAGGAGACCCAGGGTTTCTCCTATTCCATCCTGTAATGTTTTCAGAGTGTCTGCTTTGAGTTCAAGGTCTTTGATCCATTTGGAGTTGATTCTGGTGCAGGGTGATATATAAGGATCTAGCTTTAGTTTTCTACATGTAGTTAACCAGTTTTGCCAGCACCATTTACTGAAGAGGCTGTCTGTCTTCCATTCTATTGTTTTAGCTCCCTTATCGAAGATTAGATGGCTATAGGTCTGTAGGTTCATTTCTGGGTTTTCAATTCTATTCCATTGGTCCTGTGGTCTGTTCTTATGCCAATACCAAGCTGTTTTGATTACTATGGCTTTATAGTAGAGTTTGAAATTTGGTATTGATATTCCTCCAGCCGTGTTCTTTCCGTTGAGGAGCGTTTTTGCTATTCGGGGTCTTTTATTGTTCCATATGAATTTTTGGATTGCCTCTTCTATTTCCTTGAAGAATGTGGGTGGAATTTTGATAGGTATTGCGTTGAATTTGTAGATAGCCTTGGGAAGTATTGCCATTTTCACGATGTTAATCTTTCCAATCCAGGAGCATGGGAGGTTTTGCCATTTTTTAAGTTCTGTGTTGATTTCCTTTTTCAAGATTTTAAAGTTTTCATCATAGAGGTCCTTCACTTCTTTAGTTAAGTTAATTCCTAGGTATTTTATTTTTTGTGGGGCTATTACAAATGGAGTTGCTTTCCTAACTTCAGCCACACTTTTCTCATTGTTGGCATACAGAAAAGCCATTGATTTTTGCTCCCCCATGTTTTATCTTCTAACTGAATCTTGAAGTTCCTGCAAGATCGTTTCTTATTTCTTTGATTGGTTCTAAATGATTATCTCTTCTTTCCTTTTAGACCTATTCAGTCTTTGATGCTTGAGATTATCTTCTATGTAACCTATTCTCTGTGGAGAGTTTCTTCATAGATTTTTATTTATCTGTCTTCAAAACGGTCACTTTATATGGCTTTTATCTTTATTAAGGTTTTGTTTTTGGGCTTGTGTGGACTTTCTTTACATCTTTTCTTTGAATAGGGGGGTTGGGAGTTGGTCTTTTAACTGTGTCTTCTCTCATATGTTTTAACTAGACATCTATTTTTTTCCTAGGACTCCCTTGCCTTCTCAGAATTTACTTATCTTTCTCTTTGTAGTCTCCCTGAATTATTTTGCTAATATTTGGTTGGTCTCATCTTGTTCACAAATTTCCTTGTAGAGGTTTTGTATCTTTTCGGTAATCACATTTTTCAGCACTATTTGTAATGTATTTTGAAAACTACCTTCTATGTCCTTGATTGCCTGTTGTAATGCCTGCTTATTTACTGTGTGAATTACACTACCTTGACATCACTTTTTTTTGTATTTTTCTGATTGGTTCTGTACATTTGAAGGATGTCGTGGCTTTCATTTAGAGCATCTATGATCTTAATATTTGACTCTCTATGTTCTTGGTTGATTTGCCAGGTGTTGGTATAGACTTCTCTTATGATTTTCTGGAATTAAGTTTTTGTCTAGCCCATTAAGTGTAGGAGGAGAGATCAGTTGTGGTGAGATGTTGTCATGTTAATACTTGTGGTTCCAATGACAGTTTGAGCTGTCCAGTGGTAAGGTGAAGTGTGTCTGTGTTTGGATGTGGCTGTCTCTGTCCCTGATTTTTTTCTCATGTGGCCCTTTTATTTCCACCTGCAGCTCTGCTTTTGAACATGTTCCCCCACCACAGTCACAGCAGTCACCTGACTAGCTGGGTAACTTTTCATAGATTTGTGTTTTTTTGTGATGATAATATAAAATCTTTTTATGTATTGTGGATCTATATATAATTATAGCTGACTTGCTTTGACCTTCTAGAAGTGGAGTACCTGCTAGGACTCTAAATCTCTGTTTCATTAGATAGAGCTAGGGTAATTTTCTGTTGTTTCTCTGCCATTATTTTTCCACTTCCTCAGGTTCATTTTTTATTGTGGAGTTTTTCACCTAATTTTGGGTATGCGATGGTTGTACCAGGTTATTTTCTTTTTTTCTGTTTGTGTTACTTTGAAATAGTGATTTCAGCCTTGTATGAAGAGACAGTAATAATATGAATTGTAAGTTATTACATCGAATGAAAGGGAGCAGACATTTTAACCTATTTGCTATAAATGCATTAATATTAAGCAAAGCTAATAAAAATGATTACTTCTTTACTCTTCAGAGGATGAGTATAGTACTCTTGGATATCTTGTAGGAAAAGAAATTGGACTCATTACAACTGATGCCTTACATTGAAATTACAGGCTAAACTTTCTTTCTTTTCATTTCTTTCATAATAGTATTACAATATCATAATACCTGAATGTTGATTTGTTTTCGTCTGCTATTGTCAATTCCATTCTTCATCCATTAGGAATCCAGGTCTTTGAATGACCAGTTCTTTAAAATACCTATATTGCTTATATTATTTTTTGAATCTCAGTAAAATAAATATGAATTTATGTCTGAGTCTCATCTTTACCTACATTCATGTGAAATGTATGCAGTCTCAAGCAAGGAAACTGACTATTTTACTCTTTTCTGTTATTTAATCTAATCAATAAATCTTTTCTCTTCAGCAATATGTTCTCACCTTTTAGTGTTGATTTTTTCTTTTTTCTTTTTTTTCTGTTTGTTCTCACCTTTTATATTGCTCCAGTGAACATGATGTATTTCCAGTACTTTTATAGAAATACATTTAAAGTTTTGAACATGGAGACAAGCCCCCTCCATTATTTCTTTAAAGTAAAGCCTTTGAGACTCTTTTAGATATAAAAATTAAAAAGTTCAATGCTCAGGTTTATACATGAATACTCTAATGGTTCAGTCAATTAGACACAACAACTACAATACCACAATAAGTCTTAAAGGCACCAAAATATTATTGTTCATGAATTAGAAAATGACTAGTCAAAACAAAGTTTATATTATATTTGAAAGCTAAAAAATGAAAATTACACTCAGATTTACTGTCAATATCCTATTTCCAAGAATACATTTTTCAGCAATCCGGGAAACAAAAAAATAAGGGTTTGTCACAGAATGAAAGATGTAAAAACAGACTGTATTTGCTTAAGATGATAAGTATATGCAAATCATTTTATTTTTTTCAAAGATACTATAAAATTTCATAAGAGGATTTGTGATCAGAAGTGATAGGTAAGCAAAGTAACTGGAAATCTGTATATGGAAATTTTGCTTTCAATAGAGGATGACAAGTTTCACTAAATGAACCTATAGAAGATGATTTTGTATCTGCAACACACATCCAGTATTCTACACTGTAGACATATTCTGATTCTCTTCCCTCAGTTCCTGTTCAATATTCTTCTACTTTCATGTTGGAGATTCATTGTTCCAAGTTCTCTTTGTCAAAAATATTTTTATATATCCTTTAAATGTAAAGGAGTGTTTGGCTTGGGACCCTATTTACGCTTGGTATTTGTTTACCTTTAATGTTTGCCATTTATCATCCCAGGCTCTCCTTTTGACCATATCAGCTAAGAAATCTGTAATTATTCTGACTATGTATCTTTTTTATATAATCAGTCTTTTCTGATGAGAGCTTTAATGATCCTCTAATGGATTATAATGTGGTGGTGGGTTGTTCTGTTCTGGTATTCTCCGTTTGGTGTTCTAAAGGCTTCTCTTCTCTGAATGAGCTTATCTCTTTGGATGTTTGACATTTTCTCTGCTAGAATTCTGTAATATGTTTCCCATCCACTTTGTTTCCTGCTCTTCTCCTTCTTGATACCTGTTTCCCCAAGTTTGATCTTCTAACTGTCTTGAACTTCCAGCAAGATCGTTTCTTATTTCTTGGTTTGGTTCTAAATGATTATCTCCTCTTTCCTATTAGACCTATTCTGTCTTTGAGACCTGAGATTATCTTCTATGTCATCTATTCGCTGTGGAGACTTTCTACTTTCTTTTTGATTTCCCTGTTTTCTCATTGCTCATATTTTAGGGCTTCTCTCTTTATTAAAACTTTGTTTTATGTTTTGTGTGGACTTTCTTTACATCTTTTCTTTGGGTAAGAGTGTTAGGGGATTTTTTTTAGCTGTGTCTTCTTTCATATCTTTTAACTAGGCATCGTTTTTTTTTCCCTTATACTCCTTTGACTTCTCAGAAATTATTTATCTTTCTGTTTGTAGACTCCATGAATTATTTTGCTAATCTTTGGTTGGTCTCATCTTGTTCACAAATTTCCTTGTAGATGTTTTGTATCTTTTTGTTAATCACATTTTTTAGCAGTATTTGAAATATAATTTGGAAAGTATCTTCTAGGTCCTTGATTGCCTGTTGTAAGGCCTGCTTATTTAGTGTGTGAATTATATTATCTTGACATCCATTTTTTAAATTTCTGATTGGTTCTGTCCACTTGAAGGATGTCTTGGCTTTCATTTGGGAGATCTATGATCTTAAAAGGTTACTATCTATGTTCTTGTTGATTTGCCAGGTTTTGGTTTGGTCTTCTATTTTCCTTTGTTTTTCTGGAATTAGGTTTTTGTAGACAGCAGTTGTGGTGAGATGTTGTCATGTTAATAAATACTTGTGGTTCTTGCTGGGAAGGTGGTTCAGTGGTAGAGCGCTTACCTTGCATGCCTGAGGCCCTGGGTTTGATTCCTCAGCACCACATAAACAAAAAGAAAAAAGCCGGAAGTGGTAGAGCGCTAGCCTTGAGCTGAAGAGCTGAGGGACAGCACCCAGGCCCAGAGTTCATGCCCCTCGACGGGACCCAAAAAAAAAAATAAATGTGGTTCCAATGACAGTTTGAACTGTCCAGTGGTAAGGTGAATTATGTATGTGTTTGGATGTGGCTGTCACTGTTCCTGCTTTTTTCCCATGTGGCCCTTTTATTTCCACACTGCATCTCTGCTTTTGAACATGTTGCCTAGCACAGTCACAGTAGTCACATGAATGGCTGGGTAATTTTCATAAATAGCTGTTTTCTTGTGAAGACAGTATAAAAAACTTCTTTTGAATTGCATATCTATATATAATTATAGCTGGCTTGGTTTGATCCACTAGAAGTAGACTTTGTATAGGATTCTAAATCTCTGTTTCATTAGATAGAGCTAGGGTAATTTTCTGTTTTTATTCTGCCATTGTTTTTCCACTTCCTCAGGTTCAGTTTTTATTGTGGAGTTTTTCACCTAATTTAGGGTATGTGATGGTTGTACAAGGTTATTTTCTTTTTTCTGCTTGTGTTACTATAAAATAGTGATTTCAGGCTTGTATGAAGAGACAGTAATAATATGAAATGTATGTTATTACATCAAATGAAACGGAGCAGACATTTTAACCTATTTGCTACAATTAAATTAATATTAAGCAAAGCTAATGAAAATAATTACTTCTTTACTCTTCAGAGGCTGAATATAGTACTCTTGGATATCTTGTAGGAAAAGACTTTAAACTCATTACAATTGATGCCTTACATTGAAATTACAGGCTAAACTTTCTCCTTCAGCAGGCAAAAGCTTCATTTCTTTCATTTCTTTATTATAATATCATAATACCTGCATGTTGATTTGTTTTCCTCTGCTATTTTCAATTCTATTCTTCATCCATTAGGTATGTAGGGCTTTGAATCACCAATTTCTTAAAATACCTATGTAGCTTATATTGTGATTTAACTCTCAGTAATATAAATATGAATTTATCTCTGAGTCTCATCTTGAGCTATATTAATATGAAATTTATGCAGTCTCAAGCAAGAAATGTGACTATTTTACTCTTTTCTATTTTTTAATAAATAAATCTTTTCTCTTTTGGAATATGTTCGCATCTTTTATATTTCTCCAGTGAACATCATTACTTTTATAAAAATAAATATAAAGTTTAGACATGAAGACAACCCCCCCTCCATTATCAGTTTAAAGTAAATCTTTGGGGACTCTTTTATATATAAAATTTTAAAAGTTCAATGCTCAGGTTTATACATGAATAATCTAATGCTTCAGTCAATTAGGCAAAAGAACTACCATACCACATTAACTCTCAATTTACTTAAAGCCACCAAAATAGTGTGCATGAACATCACTCATTTTTCGAAAGTGACTGGTCAAAACATAGTTTATATTATATTGGAAAGATAAAAAATCAAAATTACACCCAGATTTTCTGTCAGTAAAAAAAAGAAATGTATTAAATGTTAATTAAAGATGAACTTATTTCAGGTTCTAGGAAAAAAGGAAAAGCTGGGATAATAGAAGTACAATGTATTTCATAATATCAGAATAACTGTAGTAATCCACATACAGAAATGGTCTATCAAGATGGCTTTTCAAGGTTGACTGTGAAAAATGTTCATTTCCAAGTCACCACCATAAAGCAGATCACATCCCTGGGGGCAAACTTTTGGAAGGAAGGTTCCCCTTCCTTCCTTCTCTTTTGATAAATCAAACCATAATATTTCTACAGTTGTGACCAGCCTGGAACACATTTTCCCAAGAATATTCTGTAGTGTAAAGAGGACCAAACTATCAAAACAAAGGTGAAAATTCTTTTCTACTACAGAATGACTTATCTGGCTTATATTTTTTGTTATTTTCATTACTTCAAACACATGGATTATTTATATTGGGATTAGGCAAGTGTCAAAGTATTAATGGAATAAACATTCAGTTTACTTTCATATATCCAATATAATACAATTAACCCCTTATGGAAAATTAACTCCAACTGTAGAAACAATGTCAGGAATATAAAATAAGCCTCAATACATATAATCTGGCACATATAAACCAGCATCTACTCAGAAATTCAGTCGCTCTATAAATATTTATTTGGTACAAAATAATAAATATTTAATTAATGAATATGACTTTTGTCATCTGAAATACTCCTCGTGACAATAATTGTGTATAATTGTATAGATGTCACCTACACAGGAATTTAACATGCATTTAGAAATCAATTTTCCACAATTTAAGCTAGATGAGAGGAGTAATATCCTCGTGTATTGTGTGGTGTGAATTTTACCACAGTGCTGAACCCTTCCACCTAATACCAAGAGTCATGTGCAATAATTTATTTCATGTTAAGATGAGTGCTAAGTGTAGAATACAATTTGAATTATTACATTAATTCACAGAAATGAAACAATAATGATATGTTATTTGTTTAGATTCTAATGCTATTCAATTTTACAATTCATGAAATATATTATTAAAATTAGTTTCACTTTCTTCTTTTCTATAGCTGGCTATTTAAACATTACATATTACATATTAAACATTCAATATTAAGAAATAAAAAATGAGTAACTTATTATTAAAATGATATATTATTAAATTGTGATTTAAATTACAGTGCTAACAAATTGTGTTGAAAACAACATTTAATAGAATTATGGGTAATATTTTTTAAACTCAGCGGCTTGTTATTTGTTTCCTAATTGTGTCATTTGTTATTACTGGCCGAAGTCATCTCTTCACGTCTGTTAGTTTTCTATTTCATCTCTATTGGTTTGCTGATTGTGCATTTTGTTTTCCCTTTTTAATGGCTGACATGAGGCTGAAAATCTGTATGCTAGGTTATTACTTCTTATGTAAAAGTAAATTACTGATCTCCACAGCTGTTGCCCCCACTCATATCTCCTGTATTGCTGCTCACATATATTTTATTTTATTTTTTATTTAAATTGTATTGTCAAGATAAAGTACAGGGGAGGTTAGTTACATAAGTAAGGAAATGAATTCATTTCTTTTATAACTTGTTACCCCTTCTCCAATTTTTCTCCCTCCATCCCAATGCCCCCCCCCAAGATTATTTCCAACATTTTGTTTTGTGAGTATCACAGTTGTTTAGGTTACCCATTTGTCCTTTGTCTCCCCATTTTGTTTTTTCTATTTCCTTTCCCAAGTTCAGATCAACATAATTACAATACCCAGGGCATCAAAATCCAATACAGTGACTTCAGGCGATAAACCATAGATGGGGAAAACACAAATAAAACAAAAATAAACCAAATCCCATAGTACATTAAGAACAACAACAAAGAACATGTATTGGAGTTTATTTCACTTGGAATCACCTTATAGTGTCATATGTACATAGCTTTGAGCTAATCTGCTCATCTACTATGGTTATCCTCGATGTACACAATAATGCTCCCCTATTACCCAGTAATCTCACTTCTGGGCATTTAACAACGTGACCACAAACAAGGCTACACTAAAGCTACCAGCACAATTATGTTTATTACAGTAGTATTTACCCTAGCTAAGATATGGAATCAACTCAGATGCCCCTCAGTACCTGAATGGATCAAGAAAATGACACACACACACACACACACACACACACACACACACACACAACAGAGAGATATACATACATGCACTACTATGCTTCCAGGGCTGGGGAAGTGGCTCAGTGGTAGAGCACTTGCCTTGCATTCCTGTGTCCCTGGATTCGATTCCTCTGCACCACATAAGCAAAAAGAAAAAAAGCCGGAAGTGACGCTGTGGCTCAAGTGGTAGAGTGCTAACCTTGAGCTGAAGAGCTGAGGGAAAGCGCCCAGGCCCAGAGTTCAGGCTCCACGACTGGACACACACACACACACACACACACACACACACACACACACACACACACACACACACACACACACATACACACACAAAATCCTATGTTTCCATCAGAAAGAAAGCTACCATCTCATTTTTGAGGAAATGGAAGATCTTGGAAATAAATCATATTAAGTGAAGTAAGCCAGACTTAAAGAAACATAGGTCCCATGGTTTCTTTTATTTGTAATAATTAGTTTACATCAAGGATAATCTCATGTAGTTTAATTTGACATTTTGTTCTATGTTGAGCATGCAACATTATTGCTATATTGTTTGTTATTATTTCTACAAATAGGCAGGAATATTTAAAGAATTACGTTCATCTTATCCATTACTGAAGGAAGAACAAATAAAAGAGCAACCCCTACTCGCAAAAACAACTCGTACTAATTTAGCTTCATTCCTATGTAAGGCCAGTGTTGTCCCCTGTATCCTCATGTTGTACATTACGACTCTATACCGGTTCAACCAGTATATCTACTATCTTCTACATTGTGACCTAAATGCCACAGTAATTCCAATTTATTTTACTTTTTAAAAAATTTCTCTCTTAATGTTTGAGGTTGGTGGGTGTGTGTGTGTGTGTGTGTGTGTGTGTGTGTGTGTGTGTGTGTGTGTGTGTTTACAAAGATCAGAGTACATTATTTTTCTTCATTTAGAATACATCTTTCAGGTCATTGTAAGTTGTGGCTAATGGCATAAGTATCTTGCTATTTTAAGAATGAAACAGAGAAAGATATTTGTGCATGTATCACGGTTGCTTTATTAGTCTGTAGTTGAACACTGAACTTCGATTTATATATTGGCTGTTGTTGTGAATGATGTGAATAACAATGAACTACAGATATATTTGAGTTACCCAGAGAGAAATAATCACATGATTGGTGGGGCAGATGATATTTTAACTTTGGAGTTCTATAGAAAACTGCATATTACTTTCTGCAAGGAGAACACTAATCTGTATTTTGAAGAAGAGTGTAGAAAAATCTCCTTTTCTCCACACTCTCACCAACATTATTACCTTTGTTAAAGGTAATAAAGTGCCGGTTTTTGCTATGTGCAGTACCCCAGACTGGCCTTAGACTTATCCAACCTCCTAAATGCTTGGAATTAAAATCTTTTGCCACCACACCTGATTCCTTTGATCTTTTTGATAAAAGTTATAGTAGTTATGAAGTAGTATCATAGTAATTTTGAATTACATTTCTCTAATGACTTCTGCTCACAAAACATTAAGCCAGCATAGGAGTTGTATTAAACAACTTTGTAAACTTACTGGCGATTTTTCAGGGCTTTAAGAAGAATATGTCTATTCATAACTTTTGTCCATTTTTAAACTAGTTTCTTGTTAATCTCATCTTTAATCTCTCTATACAAAATCAATAATTAATTCAGAGTAGTAGAAAGGAAAAATATTAAGCAACTCCTATCATTTTCAATTATCAATAGCATGATATTTCTTAATCATTTTCTGTTGACGCTTGAGACTATATAACTCAATTTAGTCAGACTTTTTACAAGGCTGTATGTGTTTTATTTATTTTACATTGATTGTTCTTTCCAAAGCGTGTGTGTCTAATTTCCCTTGGTTTCTTTCAGTCTCAATTAGTTGAGTTGTCAAATGAAGAATAAATGGAAGGAAGCAAACAAAAAAATAATATAGTTCATCTCATCTGATGATACCTCTACAAGAATGAGGAAAGAGTTGATCCAAGGACCTATGATAGGACATCAAAAAGAGAATTCATTTTTCTAGGTCTTTCTTATCTTTGTGACGTAATTTAAATAAAGTAAAACACAATTTACTACTAAGATACTTTTATGTTTTATCAGTTTTGCACATTTTCATATGGACTTCACCTCAGTCTACAACATTCCTTCATCATTCTGTCCCTGATATTTTTACACACATAAGACATAAGATAACCAGTTTGATTTACAGCATGAGAAGTTATCCACCTGGCTTCCTTGGAAGCAGAGCATGGTCAATAGATAACATTACTTCTGATTGCTCACTACATGTAATGGTTTCTGTAATACTTATCACATTCTGTTTAGTATTTTAAAAACTTCTGGCTAAACTCAAACTCATTCATAGACGTTTGTGTTAAGTATTTCACAAGTTTTATTTCCCTTAATTCTTAAGATAACATTTTCTATAAAGCTAATATTATTACCATTTTAGTGTTTGGAAAAATTGTAATTAAAGGCAGTAAGTGCATGGCTCAAACACACACTTTGAGCAAAGAAATGAGTCAAAGTTTCCAAAAGTCTTTCAGCAATACACAAAAGGTAGGTAAAATCTCTCCATTCTCTTACACTCTCAATTCAATATTCATATTTCCAAGAAATAATAGCATAGCAATTATTGCCCATGGTGATAGTTTGCTGTTACATTTGGTCTTCAACACAGATTGTGTTGGTGACATTGGGTTATCATGCACAGAGCTGAGCTTATAAGAGAAAAATTTCTTCAGTCCCATAGTTCCTGTTTCCTTTTTAAAAAGTACTAAAACTTTTAAATATTTTCACTTATTGTGTTAAGAATCCAAAAAAACGAAAAAAATTTGCATATAATCACTCCAAAATGCTTTAAAAATAAATGATAAAACAGGACCCCGTGAAGTAAACTTTCTTCTACTTTTAAAATTATTCTAAAAGACTTGCGCTGGTTGGTCACATCTGTAAACCTAACTATTCTCCATATCAACACTGAAGCTAGAGATCTGTGGATAACAGTTGGAAACCAATGAGGGAAAAATAAATTCATAGGATTATTTTTCAAAAATTTCAATGAATTAGAAACAGGCCAGGAATGGAGATGTAGCTCATATAGTAGCTCACCAATCTAGAGAGGAAAGGCCTAGCAAGACTTTGAAGCACTGATTTCAAACTCTGAGCACACCAACATACATGCAATTGGATGAGAACACACGCTCTTGCACACACACACACACATTCAAAATACCTTCATATTAGTGTTTTGCATTAATTTCTTTGTTAACAATATTATATGAGTAAAATAAAGGAAATAAACTCTTCCATCTCAGAACATGTTATATGTTTTCTATTGTAAAATTCTGTACACAGGGGTCACATTTACATGAGCAAGGTAATGAGTACATTTCCTAACATGCATTGTTACCTCCTCCTTTATGTTCCCCTACCATCCCTTCCCTCCCACCTCTACAAGCACACTCCCCTCCCTAAGTACACTTCCCCTGCCTAAATTGTAAAGTTCATTTTTCATCATAGTGTCTTGTGCATCTCATTGTTATAATGGGTCAACCTGTATCCCTATTTAAGCATCTTGTTTTTTTTTCCTTTCCCTCCCCAAATTAGAGGAACGTATATACAAGATGTGGGCGCACCAACTTCAAATACAGTGTAAACGGGTTATAGCTTGGGGGAGGAACATATAAAGAAACAAAAAAAACACATCACCTGTTATAAGTACGTTAGAATCAATAACAAGCAAGAGAAAAACACACGTGTGTTCCTATCTTGGGTTTGATTTGCCTAATCTGGTCATATGTGCAAAGCTTTTAACCTTTTCTGCTTATCTCAGACATAAAATAGTTATTAAAAATTAAGGAAAACATAGGGCCTATGTTTCTTTGGATCTGGCTTACATCACTTAATATTTTTTTCCAAGTCTTTCCATTTTCTAACAAATTGGGCGATGCCATTCTTTCTGAGGGAGGCATAGAATTCCATTGGTATAAATACCACATTTTCTTGATCCATTCATCTACTGAGGGGCATCTGGGTTGGTTTCAGATCTTAGCGATGGTAAATAATGCTGCAGTAAACATAGTTGTGCTGGTAGCTTTAGTGTGGTCTTGTTTGTGATCATCTGGGTAAATGCACAAAAGTGGGATTCCTGGGTCATAGGGGAGGTCTATGTGGAGTCTTTTGAGGAACCTCCATAGTACTTTCCAAAGGGTTGAATAAGTTTACACTCCCACCAAGAATGCAGTACAGTTCTCTTGTGGCTACATCCCCTCCAGCATCTGTTGTTGTAAAAGTATGGAATGGTTCAGGAATTTGCCTGTCATCCTTTCTCAGGGGCCATTCTAATCTTCTCTGTATTGTTCCAATGTTAGAGTGCTTGATGCTGAATTGAGCATAGAACATTTTTTATATATAAAGTGTAATTTATTTTCTTAAACTAGACAATTCAACAAAAAGTAAGCTCAAAATAATTGCCATGAAATTTTAGAACCATGTACTTCTTACATAAGCACACATTTAAGAATAAAGACTGACATGTCAAAAACAAAATAATTCCAGATATTTGTTGTTCAAGAGATGTGTAAGAGGAGGAATTCAATTATTTTATATAAGGCACCTGTCATAATGAACACTGAGGCAAGTGTTAAGGTTTTTTTTTTAAAGTTTTAATGTTTTAAACATATTTAATTTTGGGAATTTGCTTATATATGCCAAAACTAGGACTGTTTGGCAGGACATAAATTTTTTTTGGGGTGGGAGTCTGCGAGTGGGGCCTGAACTCTGGGACTGGGCTCTGTCCCTCAGCTCTTCAGCTCAAAGCTACTGCTCTACCACTTGAACCAACGTGCCAGTTCCAACTTTTTTCTTTTTGCTTATGTGGTGCTGAGGAATCGAACCCAGGGCTTCATGCATGCAAGGCAAGCACTCTACCACTGAGCCACCTACCCAGCCCCAGGTCATAAAACTTTTTGATAAAGTATTTAAGATTTATGGCAGCAGACATATGCTACTAAGTATGTACATTTCAGAGTTTATAGAAATTTTACTAATGAGAAGTTGCAAAGTCTTTGTGTAAAGGAGCAGAATAAAGAGTTAAGACTTTTAACTACATAGTTTCTATTAAAAATATAGGGCTTCCTTATTTTAGATGTTAGTGAGGAACAAATGATGATATAAGCCATATACAAATGATGAGATGAGCCATAAATAGTAATCTTAATGGGTAACTTTAAAGACTGCTCATAGCCTATAAAACTCTTGTTGAACATCATAATCTTAGGCAGTTTTAAATGTACAGGAATATGAGAAAATAGTAAAATCTAATACGTAGTACCCTTCAAATACTGAAAACACTGGTAATTGTTTTGTTTTTCGTTTTATTTATCATTAATATTTAATTATTGGTTTTTCTTATTTGTAGCATTGTTTTCCTTGTTTTAATATAATACAACTTTTTGTAAGTCATCATTATGAAGTACTTGGAGAAGGTTACTGGGATGGCCAAACCATTTTTTATAGGTGCATGTGAATTTACGAAGAGGAAAATTAAGAACAAAATATTTATTTAAAAAGTTATCAAGTAGAGTCTGAATCAGGAATGTTGATAAATGTCCACACCTAAAATCTTACCCAGAGGCTGAAGCAGTGATTTTAAAGAGTTGAAGCCACAAAAGTGAGAGACTGTGTTTAGTTTTGTTTTATATTTTGATTTTGCTGGTAATGGGGCTTGAACTCTGGGTCCTACGTGCTGTCCCTCAGCTCAAGGCTAGTGCTACCACTTGAGCCACAACACCACTTCCATCTTTTTCTGCTTATGTGGTGCTGAGAAATCAAATCTAGGGCCTCATGCATGCAAGGCAAGCACTCTAACACTGAGTCACCTTCCAAGCACCTGACAGAATGTTTTTTAAAAAATCAATTATCCAACATTTGCTTTCTGCTTTGGGTTATGTTATTAAATATATGAATACCTTTTTATATCATTGTGAATTGTCATACTTCTGAATTTATACTAACTTCAACCACTTTATCCTTTTCAAAGTCATGAAATAGCTCAGAGTTTGCTTCTATGAAGATTGTTTTTACATTTAAAATTTCTCCTGAGACATTTTTATTTTTAACAAAATAACTTTATATTTCATTTTGATGGGTTATCATACATCAAATACCTTCAAATGTATATGTAGAGTCTAAAGACAGCAGTATGAATATTCTCATACTGCTCTTGTTTATCTGTTATACACTTTCAGTATTGTGATATTTCTCTTTCTCTTTCACTCTCCCATTTCCTCTCTTTCTCTTTCATGCTCCATGTCTGCTGCTCTTCTATGGTGAAAACTTTAAAAACTTGAAAAAGGAAATCAAAACAGAACTTAGAAAATGGGAAAAACTTCCATGCTCCTGGATTGGAAAGATTAACATCGTGAAAATGGCAATACTTCCCAAGGCTATCTACAAATTTAATGCGATACCTATCAAAATTCCAACCTCATTCTTCAAGGAAATAGAAGAGGCAATCCAAAAATTCATATGGAATAATAAAAGACCCCGAATAACAAAAACGCTCCTCAATGGAAAGAACACTGCTGGAGGGATATCAATACCAAATTTCAAACTCTACTATAAAGCCATAGTAATCAAAATAGCTTGGTACTGGCACAAGAACAGACTTCAGGACCAATGGCATAGAATTGAAATCCCAGAAATGAACCTAAAGACCTATAGTCATCTAATCTTTGATAAGGGAGCTAAAAAAATAGAATGGAAGAAAGACAGCCTCTTCAGTAAATGGTGCTGTCAAAATTGCTTAACTACTTGTAGAAAACTAAAGATAGATCCTTATATATCACCCTGCACCAGAATCAACTCCAAATGGATCAAAGACCTCGGAGTCAAAGCAGACACTCTGAAAACATTACAGGATGGAATAGGAGAAACCCTAGGTCTCCTTGGCCCTGGCCGAAATTTTCTGAATAGAGACCCGGAAACACAACAAATCAATGAAAGGTTGGACAAATGGGATTGCATGAAGTTGCAGAGCTTCTGCATGGCAAAGGACATAGCTAGCAAGATCAATAGAAAGCCCACAGATTGGGAGAAGATCTTCACTAGCCATAAAACGGACAAGGGTCTCATATCTGAAATATACTTGGAACTCAAAAAATTAAATCCCCCAACAATAAATCCTCAAAGAAACAACTGCCCAATAAATAAGTAGGCTAATGACTTAAAGAGAAACTTCTCTGAAGAAGAAAGAAGGATGGCCAATAGAAACATGAAAAAATGCTCAACCTCCCTAGCCATAAAAAAATGCAAATCAAAACAACATTGTCATACCACCTCACCCTAATATGTCCCTCCCCTACAGTATAACCCCTGCTGTCACTATATTTGATGTCGGTATAATTTGTGGAGGGGAAGTGGAAAAACAAGTCGTTTAAATAAGGATACAGGTGGACCTGTTGCAACAATGAGAAGTACAAGTTGTCATGTCAAAATCGAACTTTACAACTTGGGGGGGGGGGGAGGAGGGGGGGAGGAAAGATGGGAAGAGATAGGAAGGGTAAACAAAGGAGGAGGCTACAATGCTTGATAAGATATGTACTCACCGTCTTGCCCATGTAATTATAAACCCTCTGTACAGTATTTTCACAATAAGAAAAAAAAGAATTTCTGCTGGTCTACTATTATCCATCAGAATCCACTGGTTTTGTGGGAACATGATAGCGACCATCAGTTACCCTTGCATTCTTTAAGAGTTATAACAGTGACGTGATGTTATTCATTTCTATTCTAAATGGCAAAACAACAGATCTAGGAATTCCTTTTCACTTTTACTACTGTTATAAATTTTATCTCATAGGAATCATTGAAACGGATAGGATACTTTTAACCTCTGACATAAAAGTTCGTTTTCTTTTTTCTTTTACAAACGACCTTTTTCTTTTATTATAAGTAAATACATGTAATGAAAACAATGCTTTCCTGTGGAAAGTAGACCGAATATATTCAGGGATGAAAAACTAGGTAATGGGGGAAGTGATTACAAAGGATGCCCATCATAGAGCACGGAACCTCAGAGCAGTTTATCATGTACACTTTGTGAGAATGACAATGTGCTGGGAACTATAGATTAAATCATTGAACAACTTATATAAACATATACACATATATTTATATATGTATATTTATTTTTAAATGCATATATGTGTGTATATGCCCTTATGTATGTATACATGCATGTTACTATACACAAAAATACATACATACACACATGTACACATGCACACATGGAGAAAGACACATAGTTACAGACAACACAAGTTTCACTACTTGTTGAATATGCCTTAGACATAATGTTTGGAATCAAATATGTTGAAGATGTATTTGTCTCTAAATATTCTTTTACCACTCCTATCTCTTTTTTTAAAGTAATTTATTAATTTATATGATAGTCCTATTCTTACAGCACACTGGAGACAGGTAACTTGCCAAATACATGAAGCAGTTTGTTATGTACTCAATACAAGATCCACCCCAGTGTAGACCTTGAACTCTGGGCTTAGGCGCTGTCCCTCAGCTCTTCATCTCAAGGCTAGTGCTCTACCACTGGAGCCACAGCACCACTTCCAGCTTTTTCTGTTTATGTGGTGCTGAAGAATTGAACCCAGGCCTCATGCATGCAAAGCAAGAACTCTACCACTGAGCCATCTTCCCAGCATCTCCTCTTATCTCTTCAAATGGGTAGGTTTTGACACATTCGACTTTCAAAATGCAGTACAAGTGATAGCAAGTCAATCGGAAATCTCAGTAAGTAAACGTCATATGGCGTCTCTTGTTCCCCAGGGAATGCTAGTTCTTGTAGACACTCTCAAAAACCAAAGTACCAGGAAAATACCCTGGTACAGAATAAAGTTATAAGGCTTTAAATGGCATTCTTCCATGAGTTCTTTTCCAACAGCCAGCATCAATTCTTAAGCAGATGAGTGAGTCCTCAGAAGATTGGAGCTCAGGTCAACATTTAACAAACTCATGTGAAAAGTCCTATGTGAGAAATGCTGACTGAGGTCTTGCTGATTTCATGGTCAAGAAAATAAGACAAAAAGAAAGTATTTTAATGTATTAAAATTTGAGAATAATTTGTAACCTGTCAATAAATGTGTAGAACACAATTATACCAAAATGACAAAAAATGATGTGCATGTGAATTACGTGCTCTTGGACTTGGCGAGTGATCTTAGGCGTGTCTACACAAGTAGAATCAGCACAAATCAATCAGCATTTCTTCATTTAAGATACAAGGAAAGGATACAGGTTGACCCATTGCAACAATGAGATGTACAAGACACTCTATCGGGGGAGGGGGTTGGAGGGAAGAGTTGGGAGGCGTGAAGGGAAGGGATGGTAGGGGAAAAACCAAGGAGGGGGATAAAATGCTCAATAAGAATTGTACTCATTACCTTACATATGTAACTGTAAACACTCTGCACAGGACATTTACAATAAAAATATGTATTAAAAACATACAAGGAAAGCTTCTGTACTTATCGGAAGTTGTATTTGTCACTCAATATCAGTAAGGTATCAGTTTTATGATCACAGGCATATTAAAATTCTGGATGCTCAAATTCTCTACATAAGCACAGTCTATTATTTACATTAGAATCTGCCCACATCCTAGTGCAGTGTAATTGCAATGAAAATTTTTACTACATTCTAAGTTTGTAATAAAAATAAAATCATATGCACTATCAACTGATGCAAATTTTTTCAGATAATTTTTTAGTGTGAAAATACTGTAAACAGAGGATTCAATTACTTGGGCAAGGAAATGAGTATATTTCTTACCAAGCATTTTTGCCACCTCCTTTGTTTCCCCTTCCCATCCCTTCCCTTCTCACCACCCCGGCCCCTCTCCTCTTTAATTCCCGCCCCCCAACCAAAGTTGTAATGGTCGTTTTTCCATATAAAGTCTTGTACATCTCATTGTTGCAACACGTCCACCTGTATCCATATATAAACAATTTGTTATTCCCTTTCGCCTCCACAAATTATATTAACATAAACTACAGTGAAAGCAGGGGTTATACCTTGGGCAAGGGACATAAAATGCAAGAAACAAATCATCTTATAAATATGTTAGAAACAATAAGAAAAAAAAAACATTTGAATCCTTACCTTAGGGTTCATTTCATCAAACATCTACTTATCTGAACGTTTCTGCTGTCTCAGACATATACTAGGGATTGCAAGTAAGGGAAACCATGAGAACTATGTTTCTTTGGGGCTGTCTTGCTTTACTTAATATATTTTTTCCAATTCTTCCCATTTCCTAACAAATGGAGCAATGTCATTCTTTCTGATGGAGGCATAGAATTCCATTGTGTATATATACCACATTTTCTTGATCCATTCATCTACTGAGGGGCATCTGTGTTGGTTCCATATCTTAGCCATGGTAAATAATGCTGCAATAAACATGGTTTTACTGGTAGCTTTAGTAAGGTCTTATTTGTGATCATTTGGGTCAAAGCCCAAAAGTGGGATTGCTGGGTCATTGGACAGCTCTATGTGGCGTCTTTGAGGAACCTCCATACTAATTTCGAAAGTGGTTGAACAAGTTTACACTCCTACCAACAATGCAGTAAGGTTCCCTTCTGTCCACATCCCCTCCAGCATCTTTTGCAATTATATTTCTTGATTTAGCCATTGGAACTGGGGTGAGGTGATATCACAATGTTGTTTTGATTTGTATTTCTCTTATGACTAGGGAGGTTGAGCATTTCCTCATGTATCTATTTCCCTTCCTTCTTTCCTCTTCAGTGGGCCTTTAGCCCACTTATTTATTGCCCAGTTGTTTCATTGAAAATTTGTTGTTGGGGAATTTAATTTTTTGAGTTCCAGGTATATTTTAGATATGAGACCCTTGATCTTGCTAGCTATGTGTTAGCCATGCAGAAGTTCTGCAATTCCATGCAATCCCATTTTTCCAACCTTTCTTTGATTTGTTGTGTTTCCAGGTCTCTATTAAGAAAATATTGACCTGTGAAAAGGAGACCTAGGGTTTCTCTAATTCCATCCTTTAAAGATTTCAGAGTGTCTGCTTTGACTCCGAGGTATCTGATCAATGTGGAGATGATTCTGGTGCAGGGTGATATATAAGGATCCATCTTTAGTTTTCTACAAATGATTAACCAATTTTTCCAGCACTATTTACTGAAGAGGGTGTCTTTCTTCCATTCTAGTTTTTAGCTCCCTTATTGAAGATTACAGTGCTATAGGTCTGTGGGTTCATTTCTGGGTTTTCAATTCTATTCTAGGTATATTTTAGATATGAGACCCTTGTCCATTGTATGGCTAGTGAAGATCTCCCAATGCGTGGTCTTTCTGTTGATCTTGTTAGCTATACCCTTTGCCATGAAGAAGCTCAGCAATTTCATGCAATCCCATTTGTCCAACCTCTCTTTGATTTGTTGTGTTTCTAGGTTTCTATTAAGAAATTTTAGGCCTGTACCAAGGAGACCTATGATTTCTGCTATTCCATCCTGTAATGTTTTCAGAATGTCTGCTTTGGCTCTGAGGTCTTTGATCCATTTGGAGTTGATTCTGGTACAGGGTGTTATATAAGGATCGAGCTTTAGTTTTCTACAAGTAGTTAACCAGTTTTGCCAGCACCATTTACTGAAGAGGCTGTCTTTTCTCTATTCTAATTTTTTAACTCCCTTATCAAAGATTAGATGGCTTATATGTCTGTAGGTTCCTTTCTGGGTTTTCAGCTCTATTCCATTGGTGCTGAGGTCTGTTCTTGTGCACGTACCAAGCTGTTTTGATTATTATGGATTTATAGTAGAGTTTGAAATTTGGTATTGATATTCCTCCAGCACTGTTCTTTCTGTTAAGGATTGTTTTTGCTATTTGGGGCCTTTAATAGTTCCATGTAAATTTTTGGATTGCCTCTTCTTTTTCCTTGAAGAATGCCGTGGGAACATTGAAAGGCATCACATTGAATTAGCAGATAGCCTTGGGGATTATTGCCATTATCACGATGTAAATCCTTCCAATCCAGGAACATGAGAGGTTTTTCCACTTTCTAATTTCTGTTTGATTTCCCTTTTCACGTTTTTAAATTTTTCTTTTTTCCACGTTTTTAAAATTTTTCATTATAGAGGTCCTTCACTTCTTTGGTTAAGTTAATTGCTAGGTATTATTGATTGTGGGACTATTACAAATGGAGTTGCTTTCCTGATTTCAGACACACTTTTCTCATTGCTGCCATACAGAAAAGCCATTGATTTTTGAGGGTTAATTTTATACCCCATTACTTTGCCAAAATTTAGAATCAGCTTGAGTCATTTGGGTGTGGAGTCCGTGGGATTCATTAAACACAAGCTAATGTCATCTGAAAAGAGGGAGAGTTTTATTTAATCTTTCCCTGTTTGGATCCCTTTATTGCCTCTTTTCTTATTGCTGTAGCTAGTCATTCTATTACTAAATTGAAGTGGAGAGAGTGGTCATCCTTGTCTCATTCCTGAGTTAAGATGAAATGGCTTTAGTTTTTCACCATTAAGTAAAATTCTGGCTGTTTATCATATACAGCCTTTATTGTATTGAGGAATGTTCCCTGGATTCCTAATTTTTCCAGAACCCTCATCACAAAGGATTGTTGGATCTTGTCAAATGCTTTTTTCTACATCTATTGAGATAATCATGTGGTTCTTATCCTTGCTCCTGTTGATGTGATGAATTATGTTAATTGATTTGTGTATATTGAACCAGCTTTGCAGCCCTGAAATGAATCTTGTTTGATGGTGGTGTATGAGTTTTTGGATGAATTGTTGAAATTGATTGGGCAGAATTTTGTTGAGAAGTTTTGCATTAATGTTCATCAAAGAAATGGGTCCATAGTTCTCTTTCTTTGATGAGTCCCTGCCTGGTATTGGGATGAGGGTTATGATGGCTTCATAGAATGAGTTCGGTAGTGAACTTTCTATTTCAATTCCATTGAAGAGTTGGAAAAGTATTGATGTGAGCTCTGCCATGAAGGCCTTATAGAATTCCGCTGTAAAGCTGCTTTTCTGAGATGGGAGGTCTCTTATTACTGTTTCTATTTCAGTGTTTGATATGAGCCAGTTAAGATGGTTTAACTCACCTTGGTTTGTTTCAGCATTTTGATATTGGCTTGGAAAACGTCTATTTCTGCCAGGCACTCTAACTTATTAGCATAATATTTTGAGAAGTATTCTCTTATAATGTTCTGAATCTTGGTTGTTACTGTGGTGATGTTTCCATTCTCATACCTGAGTTTATTTATTTGAGTGTGTTCTCTTCTTTTTCTCATAAGATTTGCTAAGGATCTGTCAATTTTTTTAATTTTTCAAAGTATCAACTCTTTGGTTTTTGGTTCTTACAATTTTTATTTTTGGATTCTAATTCGTTTAATTCTGGTGTAATTTTAATGATTTCTTTCCATCTACTGTATTGTAGCTAGGCGCCAGTGGTTCATGATTGTAACTCTAGCTACTAAAGTGGCTGAGAGCTGAGAATCATGGTTCAAAGCTAGCCTAGGCAGGAAAGTCCATGAGACTTACCTCAAATGAGACAAAAGAAAACTGTTAGTTGCTCAAGTGGAAAGAGCACTAATCTTGAGCTGAAGAGCTGAGGGGCAGTGTCCAGGTCCAGATTTCAAGTCCCACGACTGACAACAATTAAAAATAAACATTTACAAATAAACAATATTTTGACATAAATGTTAAATATATATTCTAAAAATTTTTAAATCCTCACTGGATATATTAGTTTATATAAATATATAGAAGTGTTTTCTGGTTTTAGTTGTTTTTGAGTCAATTGTGTAAATCAAACATTTCTCATTCAATTCATATGTGTAGTTTTATAAACTTATAGGCCATAGTATAAAATTAGCAGATATGTGATAGACAGTGCTGTTTTAGGTATCTACCTTGGGATTCTAAAATTAAGACTTCTCCCCCAAAATCGATATGCCCTCTAACCTTGTCAGAGGTTTCATCTTATTGGAGCAGAAAAGTATCATCGTTTGGAACAACTGTAACATTTTACATGTATTCCACTTAGTTTAACAACCAAAACATTCAAGTCATCTGAACCATGCAAGTAATAACAAAATGTCTTCTGACCTTTTTATTCTCTTAAGAGATGAAAATCTTTAATTATACATTTATTTTTTTCTCCCTAAGATCCTATATCTTAGGAAGATCTTTTTGTGTAACCCTGTGTTCCTGATAAGAAAACCAGAACAAAGGCAATAATGAAAATAGGCAATGAAAATACTTGAAAGCAGTATTGCCATTTTCACTATATTAAGTCTGCCTATCCAAGAGCATGGGAGGTCTTTCCATTTCCTAGTATCTTGTGTAATTTCTTTCTTTAACTTTTTATAGTTTTATTTATTTTTTTTATTGTGAAAATACTGTAAAGAGGGTTTATAATTACATGGGCAACATAATGAGTACATTTCTTATCAATCATTGTACACTCCTCCTTTGTTTCCCCTTCCCATCTCTTCCCATGCTCCTCCCGCCCCCACAACCCAATCCTTCTTCCCCCCACCAAAGTTGTAAAGTTTGTATTCGACATAATGACTTGTATACCTCATTGTTACAATAGATCCACCTGTCTCCCTATTTGAATAATTTGTTTTTTTCTCTTCCCCTCCACAAATTATATCAACATCAAATACAGTGAAAGCAGGGGTTACACCGTGGGGCAGGAACATACAAAGCAACAAAGAACTAATCTTATAAATGTGTTAGAAACAATCACCTGAAAGAAAAAATACATTTGAATGCTTATCTTAGGGCTCATTTCTCTAACATCAACTTATCTGACCTTTCTGCTTGACTCAGAATATACTAGTTTTAGCAAATAAGGGAAATCATGGGACCTAAGTTTCTTTGGGCCTGGGTTACTTCACTTAATATAATTTTTCCAAGTCTTTCCATTTCCTAACAAATGGGGCAATGTCATTCTTTCTGATGGAGGCACAGAATTCCATTGTGTATATATACCACAGTTTTATAGTTTTCATTAAATAGTTCTTTTACATCTTTGGTTAGGTTAATTCTTAAATATTTTATTTTGGGGGAGGTTATTGTGAATGGGGTTGCTCCCTTTCTGCTTTTACATTGTCAGTGTACAGGAAGGCAACTGATTTTATGGGTTGATTTTGTATCCTGCTACTTTGCTGAAGTGACTTATGATTTCTAAGAGTTTGGGAATGGAGTTTTTGTGATCATGAAGGTATAGTATTTTGTCATCTGTAAAAAGGGATAGTTTAACTTCTTCTTTTCCTATGCGGATCCCTTTAATGTCTTTTTCTTACCTTATTTACCTGGGTAAGGGTTCCAGGACTATTTTGAAGAGGAATGGAGACAGTGGGCATCCTTGCCTTGTTCCTGATTTTAAGTGAATTGGTTTTAGCATTTCCGCATTAAGTATAATATTGGCTATTGGTCTGTCATAAATGGCTTTTATTGTTTTAAGAAATGTTCCTTCTATTCTTATTTTCTCTAGAGCTTTTACCATGAATGAATGTTGAATTTTATCAAAGGCCTTTCCAGTATCTGTGGAGATAATCATGTGGTTCTTGACCTTGACCTTGGCTCTGTTGATGTGTAGGATTACATTTATTGACTTATGTATGTTAAACCATCCCTGCATCTCTGGGATGAAGCCTATCTGATCATAGTGTATGACTTTTTTTATGTTTCTGGATTCTGTTAGCTAGAATCCTGTTAAGGATCTTTGCATCTGTGTTCATCAAGGAAATTGTCCTGTAATTCTCTTTTTTGGTTGGGTCTTTGCCTGGTTTGAGGATGAGTGTGATATTGGCTTCGTAGAATGAGTTTGGGATAGCTCCCTCCTTCTCTGTTTCTCTGAAGAGCTTGAGGATTATGGCCATTAGTTCTTCTTTAAAGGTCTTACAGAATTCTGCTGTGAATCCATCTGGTCTTGGGCTTTTTTTGTTGGAAGACTTCTGATTGTTTCTGTATCTCATTGTAGGATATTGGCTTATTTAATGATTTACTTCTTCTTTGCTCAGTTTGGGCAACTTGTATTTCTCTAAAAATGCATCCATTTCTGCCAGGTTTTCTTACTTTAGAGAGTATAACTTTTGAAATTAGTCCGTTAAGATTGTTTTAGATATTTTGTGTATGTATTGTGAATTTTCCTATGGCATCCCTAATCCTGTTAATATGGGTTTCCTCTCTTCTTTTTAATTAATCTTGCCAACGGTCCATCAATTTTATTTATTTTTTCAAAGAACCAGTTTTTTCTTTGGGTAATTCTGGCTATGGTTCTACAATTTTCTAATTCATTAATCTCCAGTATTAGTTTGGTTATCTGGCTCCTTCTAGTAAATTTAGGTTGCATTTTTTTTTCATGTTTTTCTAGCTATTTTAATTGCAACATGAGATAATTTACTTGGTCTGTCTCTATTTTCTTGATGTGGGCACTGAGGGCAATAAATTTTCCCCTCACGACTGCTTTTGATGTGTCCTACAAGTTTCTTTGTGCGGTGTTTTCATTTTCATTGAGTTGTAGGAAATTATTTCTTCTTTGTTCTCTTCTGTTACCTAGCCATTGCTTAGAAGTGTGCTGTTCAATTTCCATGTATTAGAATAATTTCTGCTGTATGCTTTGTTATTGAGAACTAGCTTGATTCCACTGTGGTCAGATAGGATAGAGGGGATTAAGTCGATCCCCTTGTATTTGCTTAAGTTCCTTGCATGAACTATGATATGGTCTATTTTGGAGAAAGTTCCATGAGCTACTAAGAAGAATGTGTACTCTGTTGTTTTAGGGTGAAATACTCGGTAGATGTCAGTTAATTCCGTTGAAGTATGGCCTCACTTAATTCAGTAGCTTCTTTTCCAATCCTCTGTTTGGTAGACCTGTCCTTTGGCGAGAGTGGGGTGTTAAAGTCTACTAGTATTATCATATTGGGATCTATTTTATTCTGTAAGTTTGAGAGTATCTGCTTAACATATCTGGGTGCACCAATGTTTGGGGAATATAAGTTGGTAATATAAGAGGGAACTGTCCTCCTCTTGGGTTGTTCCCTGTATTAATATGTAGTGTCCAGCCTTGTCTTTTTGTATTGATTATAATGAAAAGTTTATCTTCTGAGATATCAGGCTTGCTACACTTGCTTTCTTACTGGGGGCATTTGATTGGTAGATCCTTTTCCAACTCTTTACTCTGAGTTTGTTTGTATGTTTGGCTGAGAGGTGTGTCTCCTGAAGGCAACAGATGGATGGGTCATGTTTTCTAATCCAATCCGCAGTTCTTTTTCTTTTGATTGGCAAATTAAGCCCGTTAATATTAAGAGATAGTATAGAGAGATGCATTTTGATCCCTGTCATTCCCAATTTCCCTCAGTTTTTCTTCTTTCCTTTCCTCCTGTGCTTGCTCAGTTAGATTTCTATTAATGACTGTGTGGATACATGTCCCTGTTCCTGGTTGCTTTCTTCAGGTTGTGTTCCCACTCTTAGTATTCTTTGTAATGCTGGCTTAATGTTTATGTATTCATTTAGTTTTTATTTGCTATTAAAAATTTTCAGCTCTCCATCGAATGTGAATGCTAGCTTTTCCGAGTATATCAGTCTGGGTTGACAGTTATTGGCTCTCAGCGCTCGTATGGTACTTTCCCAGGTCTTTCTTGCATCCAGTATTTGTGTGGAGAGATCTGCAGTGATTCTAATTTTTTCCCGTTTATTATAGCTCCTTCTTCATTTTTGCTGCATGCAAGATGGTTTCCTTATTATTCAGGTCTATCATTTTTACTATAATGTGTCTAGAAGTGTTCCTCCTGGTGTCTTGCTTGTTAGGTGTTCTATATGCTTCTGTTATGTAGGTAAGATATTCTTTTTTGAGATGGGGATAATTTCACTGATTATCTTGTTGAATAGGTGTTGCATTCCCTTGCTTTGATATTCCTCACCTTCGTCCACTCCAATTATACAAAAGTTAAATTTCTTGGCACTATCTGCTTGCTCTTGAATTTCCCTTGGGCATAATTTAAGTGATGTTTCCATATCTGTCATTGTTTGGTCCAGTTGGTGTATTCTGTCTTCTGTATCTGACACTCTACATTCCATTTCGTTCACTCTGTTAACTGTGGCTTCCATTGTGGTTTGCAAGGAAGAAATGGACTCATTTATGGATTTGGTGTTGGTTCTCAAAGTACTGATCTCACCTCTTAATAAGGTATGTATTGCCTATTTTGGCATTTTTCTCACTTCTGAGTGAGGTATGTACTTCCTCTACTTTTGTGTGTACCTCGTGTTTGAGATCCTGCATCTCTTTCGATAGTTTGTCCCCATGTTCTTTAATTTCTGGTCTATTTCTCGCTTTATTTTTTGAGTCATTGTCTCCAGAATCCCTTGGATGTAGCTTTTGTCTTTCATTCCTGCTTTGCTCCCACTGGGGCTCTCCCCTGTGTGGCTGCTGGCTATTGGGGATACCTTGCTATCCTGGCTATTAATAAATCTTGTAATTTTTGTCTGTGATTTTCCCATGTGGGTCCAGGATTATTGGAGACTAATCTGAAATTTTGTTTTGGTCAATATGTGTCTGATTTTGCTTGGTTGTTGTTTCTGTGTTGGTAGAGAGTTTGTACCTGATTTCGGTTCTGTTGGGGGTCGACCTCCAGCTGCTGGTCTGACCCACATAGGGTTCTCAGCTCTTTGCTGTAGATCACTGGCAGCTCTCGTCATTGGAAGGGTTGAGTGGCCTAGACTGCTCCTGTTTGCTCCTACGGGTGCTCTTGGCAAGATTGGATGTGCTGGATGAACTCTCTCAGATGCTGGAGTCTGCTATGGGCTCCTGATGGTTTTTTTTTGTGGAGGAAAGGCTGGTTTTGGGCTTGCACTCTGGGCTTGGGCACTGTCCCTCAGATCTTAAGCTCAAGGATGGCATCCTACCATTTGAACCACAGCACCACTTCTGACCCTTTGTGCTTATGTGGTGCTGAGGAATCAGATCCAAGACCTCATGCACCCAACACAAGCACTCTACTGCTGAGCCACCTTACCAGCCTGAGCTCCTGCCTATTATCAGGTCCTGGTGGCCTGTGTTGTCTAATAACCTAGAATATATGGATCGGGTTCTGGTGGGGTTTGGGCTTCTCTTGTCCTGAGCCCCCCTGGTCTTTTGCTCTCACAGGCGTGCTTCCCAGTGGGTGCAGTTCCTTGTTTTCTCCCCTCTGCTGAGGCTTATGCTCAGCTTCTGACTTCAGTTGTGAAAGGTTGGTTGTGTTGCTCAGGCACTGGATCCCCAGGCCTGGTCCCGGCCCAAGGCCTGGGGAACGCGGGTTGGAGATGTGCTGCTGTGTATCCCACCTAGGTTACACAGCCTGGGGTACACAGTTCAAATTTCTTCCACTGTTGGGTATCTTGACCCAGGGGTGCTGTTCCTGGCTTGGGCGTTTAAGCTCCCTTCCAGGGGCGCTCTTGCTGTAGCCTGGTCAGCTGAGTGTGCTACACGGTTTGGTGGAGCTCTCCAACAGTTCCCAGTTTTAGTGGGTCCTGTGGTACAGGTGTTGGGGTAGGAGGTCTGGCTCATGGTCTGGGGATTCCCACCAGCCCTGGTCTCTCTTGAGGGATACAGAGTCCCCTGCGGGGTACTCACCCTGGAGCTAGTTGTTTCTGTGTGATGTAGGTCATTGGTTGCCTTTCCAATCAGAGTTCAGTTGAGGTGTATGTGGGCTGGGCTGGGCGGTGGTAGCTCTGTGTGATTCTCTTCTGTCTCTGCCTAATTTGATGCTGTTTGGGTCTGCACCATGAGATGGGCCTCTAACCTCTGCCCGAGGGGTGGGGGAGGGGCCTCCGTGCAGGTTCTGAGTACTGGGGTTTGTCTGCATTTGCACTCTCCGGATCAGCACCAGTTCCTTGCATGTCTTCTGCTCTGGTGTTCGGTGGGAGTCCCATGTAGTTCTGGGGTTCCTGCCATGGGGTTGAGGGGCTTTGGTGGGATGGAGCCTCTCTGCTCAGATGGAGAGTGAGGGGCGGGATCTTTGTTCAAGCTCCCAGCTAGGAGGTTTCTCCGTTCATCACGATCAGTGGGTCTGACACTAGTACCTCGGGCTGCTTCTGCGCAGGTTATCTGCAGACAAACTCCTGTATCTCTGGGACTTGGACAGCCCCTGCTGGGTGTTCTGGCCATGGCTTGGTGTGCTGCTGCGCGGCCAGTAAAGGTTGAGGGAGGAGTCTTCCTGCTCCTCTGTTCTGAAATTCTTCTTTTTCTCTCTTTCTTTTTTGTTATTTTCCACCTTCTGTTTTTCTCTGGGTGTTCATCTTTTTGTTGTTGTCAGTCTCTTGGGGAGATTAAGCATCGGAACTTGAACTCTCTTTTGGGTTGGGGAGAGCTATGGCGTTTCCGTACTGCCCTGTCACCATCTTGGTACCCCTTCTCATCTATTTTTTTATTGTGAAAATACTGTACAGAGGGATTACAATTACATGGGCAAGATAATGAGTACATTTCTTATCAAGCATTGTAGCTCCTCCTTTTTTTCTCCTTCCCATCCCTTCCCATCCTCCTCCAGGAAAGTATGAAATTCTTGATTTGAAGCCTTTTGCTTGATATCCACAACATGTCATTCTTCCTTTATTAATAGGAGAATTTGGAGAAAGGATTAGAATTCACACTACAAAAAGGAGAAGAGGAAAAGAGAAGGAGAAATCTAGATATTTTGTTCTTCCTCATCTCAATCACAAGGTCTGGATAATGATTATGGATATTAGATACAATGACCTAAAATGATTAAACCCATCTATAGAAAATAGATAACCCCATAAATGATCACATGGAGAATGTTTATTTATAAAAAAATTGTAATAATGTCCAACAGGAAATCTTATCTATTTGTTTAGTTCTTGTTTTGTATTTATTAAATTCTAGTATGCTATAATCAACTAACATAAAGGTATAAAATATAAGAAACTAACATCTTAATATCATATTCTAACATTAGCTTAATTCTGCTTTTGTTATATGGTGAGGCTGTATTTGAGTTTTGCCTCAATTTCACATGATATATTCTTCTAGTATATAAGTTGAAAGAAGACTCATTTTGAAACTATGCTATTTTTATAGCTAAGGGAAAACAATTCAGCTATTAGACACAGACAATGAGACAGAAATCTCCCCTAGAAATAGCCTTTCACTACTTCTGGTTCCTTTTTTTAAGCTGATGTAAGTCACATGAACCAGCTTGACATTGCAAAGTACAGGTAAATCTCACCAACAGGACGCTGATGCAGGACATAGAGTAATATGACCATATATACAACACTTGAGATAAAGAGGGGGGAAAAAAGAGAACTACAATACAATCAATCATACTCGCTATCACAAATCTCTACAAGAAGGAAGTTATTATGTACCTTTATTTTTAAAACTACTGAGATCTTCAAATCATGTCTTTTATGCTTGGATGTTACAGGAATTAGAGAACATTTTGATACTGAGACAGCATATAATTTCCAAGAAAGCTGGAGTAAGCATTTCAATACTACCGTTTATTCTCCAAGAAAAGAAACCATTTCATAGACAATACTTTATACTTTCTTACCTAGTATCTTTTTTTCCAGAAATGGATTTTGTTAATATATGTTACTATCCACCAGAATAAATGTTTCATTTCTCTTCATCTTGTGCAGACAGTATAGTCAATTACATGTAAGAGGGAGTTCATCAATAGCACTTTTTAAAAATGTAAAAAATGTGGACAGAGAGCTAATATACATATTTTTCCACCATCACCTTCCACATCCTCCTTCTTCTTTCCTAGGAAACACACTCTATCAATTAAAAAGGCTTAGATATTTGCCTTTTTATCTTGAAAGTGGAAGCAGAATGTTATGGATGTCGGAGATGATGACCAATAGTATTTTACATAATAATGTCACATGCATCAGCCCTATGCGTCCTGCTGGCCTTAACACTGTACTTACTTAGTGATGTGATAGGAATGTCAGCCTTACTGGACTTAGTATTGTTTTCCACTTCTTTTTCTACCACCTGGCCTAAATTATAATACACAGTAACGAAATGAAAAAGTAATGCCATCTTAATCAAGTCTAATTGCGACAATGAGATGTATAAGAGGTTATGTTGAAAAACAAACTTTACAACTTTGGCGGGGGTGGGAGGGGGAGAATCGATGGCAGGGATGGTAAGGGGAAGAGAGGGGCAACAATGATTGCTATGAAATGTACTCATTACCTTGCTCATAAAATTGTAACCCCTCTGTGCGGTATTTTCACAATAAAAAAACTTATTAATATAAAAACGAAAAGAATTTTTTTAGGGCTCTGGGAATGTGGCTTAATGGAACAGTTATTGCTTAGCATGCATCAAACCCTAGGTTTGATTCCTCAGTACCACATGAATAGAAAAAGAAACACTGAAAGTGGAGTTGTGCCTCAAGTGGTAAAGTGCTAGCCTGGAGCCAAAACAAACAAACAAACAAACAAACAAAAAAACAGTTCCCTGTCCCTGAGTTCAAGTCCCAAGATTGGCAAAAAGTCATTTAGCTAGTAAATGCAAAACAAATAACCCATACTTGGAATATACAATTGATCATTCCAACTGATGCCTAACAATAGTCCGTAATTTATTTTACCTATATTAGATTACTATTATTTAACAAAAGGGCTGGGAAGGTGGCTCAGTGGTATAGATTGCCTTGCACTCATGAGGCCCTGTGTTCGATTCCTCAGCACCACATAAGCAAAAATAAAAAAGCCAGAAGTGACGCTGTGGCTCAAGTTGTAGAGCGCTATACTTGAGCTGAAGAGCTGATGGACAGCGCCCAAGCCCAGAGTTCAGGCTCCGCGTCCAGACACCCCCCCCCCCCCCAAAAAACAAAAAAAAAAACAAAAAACAAAAAACAATGTTCTGTTAATAGGTCATGGCAATTTAATGCCAAGAATGTGCTTAGATATCAGGTGGAGATTAATCCTGGAAATTCAAAGATTCCAGGTTTTGAGCCGTCATTTCTAATCACAATGAGAAGGGTAGTCTATGTGAGATTTGGAAATCTTTTTGGTAAGTTATAGCATCAAAAAGGAATAGACTAATTAATAGTTTTGAGAAAAGAGAAGGAATAACTTCACATGGAAGGAATAAATGATAATAACTAAGATATACCACAATCTGTTCTAGGGAACCATTTTTGGTTATTGAAGAACTAGTTATCAACTAAGCTTATTCCTCATTGTCTTTAGCATTCTAATTCCTTAGGCTAGTTCTTAATCTCTGTGTGATAAGTGGTACATACTTCTATGCTGTTCTTTCATCCTGAACTCCTTTGCTTTCTAAAATCTTCAGTCATTTCTGATACTAAGTCCACATACGCAGACAACAGAGGATGCTAATGTAAGAGTCCCATAACATGAGTCATTAATGTAACAACATGGAAAAGGAGGATATTTTTATTGCTACCTCAATTTTTCTGAAAAGCTGCAATGTCATCATTGATTCAAATTTCCATTGTTTGTCTACATAGTGTCATTAAGTGCACATAAATGCAAATATAAGCCGGATGCTGGTCACTCATGCCTATAATTCTACCTACTGAAGAAGTTGAGACTAGAGGATTGTGGTTCAAAGCCAGACTGGCCAGGAAAATCCATGAGACTCTTATCTTTAATTAACCACCAGAAATCCAGAAGTGGTGCTGTTCCTGAAGTGGCAGAGCACTCAACTTGAGCGGAAGAGCTGAGGGACAGGGCCCAGCATCAGAGTTAAAGCCCCATGACCACCAAAAACTGCAAATATGACTTCATGTTTCCCCAAAAGGAACAACGAAGTCAATTGTAATCTTCCCAAACAGAAAAAATAATTCCAAAATGATTCAGTGCACCTACTTTTGCTGAGTTATTTAAGTTATGGCTTCTTTGCTTGACATATTCTCTTCTTTTAAAAATGGTCAAATATTAACTTTATTATAAACTTCATCTAATAATTCTTGTTTCAAAAGAGAAATCCATACAGTTGATGTCACTTGGCTTTCTTACTATCTCAGTTCAAAGTCAACCCAGGCAGGACAGCCTGTTAAACTCTTATCTGTAATTAGCACTAAAACAGGCAGAATTTGAGTTTTAGCTCAAGCAGTAGAGTAGTAGTTTAGGGGGTAGGTGGGCAGGAAAGACAACTGTATAGGGACAGGGTCCACCTTCTGGTTCAAGCCCCAGAACCAGCACAAAGTAAACAAACAAACAAGAAAATGAAAAACCCACATATTTCTTCAGGACCATCCTTAAAGCACTGGTTTGAGAAGAGGCTCCTTTTGCTGATTATACTCACTGGATCCTGCTTTTTGGAATCCTTATTGCAGTGGAGGACCCAGGACCAGAATAAAGAAATGGATAACTGACTTCTACAATAGGAGAATCATCTCAGGAGAGAAATATCCGTGCATAAGACACATTAAAACCTCCATGTCTTTGTTTCTTTGCACTAGAACACTTTTAAAACAAAGTTATTTCCTTTTATTCTATGCTGGCCTTGAAATGGAATATTGTTTCCTTTTGTAATACTCCCAACTGGAAGCTTACAGACAAGTTTTATATGAGTAAAGGACACACTCGAAAAGGTAAGGGACAGAGTTTCCTTCAGGCCTTGGATTCTTTCCTTGTACCATAAAGAGGACAGCACAAATTAACTTGAACTTTTTCATTTCTCTATGTTCAATTCCTCTCTTGGGATCAGTTTCCACTTCCAGTAACAGTTCCTTCCACTTACCTCCAGTAACAATCTATGATGCTGCTCCAAGTAAAATTAATTTTTCTGGTTTCATTTAAATAGCACAAGTACATCTTTGGACATGAGGTAACTTGTGTTTCAGAAATAACTTTTTAAAGAGAAAATATGGAATTTAAATCGCTTATAAAACATTATCCATGTACACATGGCCATATAAGATGATGTTAAGTGAAATGTACCCCAAGATAGTGACACAACTTGATTTTTCTCTCTTGCTATTGTTTTTAATGTATTTAACATGTAGTATGTATTTTTTTTTGTTTGTCTTCTATGTTCTTCCTCCATGAAATAACCCCTGTTTTCACTATATTTGTTGTCGGCAACCTGTATCTTGCATATACATTTTATTAATGTGGGGAAGGGAAGGGAAATAACAAAATGCTGAAACAAGGATACAGTATGACCCATTGTAACAATGAGTTGTACATGGCACTATGTCGAAAATGAACTTTACTACTTGAAGAGGGGAGAAGGGAGTTGGGGCGGTGGGGAGGAAAGGGATGGCAGGAGAAAAACAAAAGAGGAGGTAACAGTGCTTGATAGATTATGTACTCATTTACTTATTTATGTAACTCTAACCACTATTTACACCATTTTTACAACAAAAAAAAACATGAAAAAAACTTCTGGAGTAGTTTAAGTTTAAATTTCCTAATTGCATTGTAATTAAGACCAATTTTAAGTGGGAAGAAGGTTCTCAGAAACATTTCTTTGTGAGTGTGTGTGTTGTGCATTATTTCCCAAGTGTACATAAGTTAACAGTAGGAGAAACAATAGGAATAATACAAGAAAAAGAAGTTTTGTGCTTAAGTTTAATAGTTCAATAGACTACAGAAGACTCTACAAATAAGACAACGTTGAAACAATAAATTCAAAGCCAGTAAGTAGATCTATGGGAGTGATATAGAGAAAGCATTACTACTAAGTGGAACATGAAGGATGAGGCCACTCTTGTTTTCCACTAGATCTAAATCATGGTAGCTAATCATGAAAATTTGTAATAACATAGTATAGAAGAATAATTCTGTTCACAAAGCAAGTCAGATATAAAAGCATGGACTTAACTGGAAAAACAAGGCCATGTTGAGAGAGCAGGAATTATACTAGCAATGAACTGGTGGCTAAGATCACATTTCTTTTTCTTTCTTTCTTTTTTTGATGGTTGTGGGTCTTAAACCCAAGGCTAGAGTTCTACCACTTGAGCCACAGTGTCAATTCCAGTTTTCTGGTGGTTAATTTGAGATAAGTGACTCAGAAAACGTTCCTACTGGTGCTGGATTTGAACTGCAATACTCAGATCTCAACCTCCTGAGTAACTAGGATTATAGGCATGAGCCACCAGTACCCGGCTCAAGATCACATTTCTAGCAGTGTACACTCAGGATATATAATGTGTATGTTCATCTACCTTTGTATGAATTCTTGAGTTAAAAATCTGGGCTACAGGTTAGACTTTACATTCACGAAAGTGTTTCTAGTTTAAAACATGATACTCCTGGAAAAAATAAAAACTAAGAATGTAAAAGAGTCTGGGAAGTTAAGTTTGAATCTAGCCTGGGCAGAACAGTCTTTGCAACACTACCTGTAATTAACCAGCCAAAAGTTACACTAGAAGAATGGCTCAAGTGATGTAATACTAGTCATGAGCAAGATTGCTGAATAAGAGCTTGAGGATTTTGCAAACATACATACAAACATTCACATACACACAGAAGCACTTACATGTGCAAACACACATATGAAACAACTCTCAGAATGTGTAGAAAAGTTAGAAAATAATAGAAAATATGTCCTGAGTAAGACTATAATCAAGTCAGAATTTTCAATATTAGAAACTCCTCAAGTGAACTTTCCCCCAAAAAGCTTGATAATATTACATAGGTAGGGACCAGACACAGTAAGAGAGGCAAGTAATCATCATGGAGGATCCATGGAGGAATGAATCAGAGACCCCTGCAGGTGCATCTGAAAATGTTCATACCCTGTGTCAAATGTTAGAACATCTTTGAAAATTGTACAGAAACACTTTGAGCAGTCAGTCTAGTGGATAAGATCATCGGAGAAGTTCAGAATTACTAGTATGCTTCTAGGTTAAATAAACCAACAAACTATGCTAGGACAATGTGATACAAGCCTGAAATTCTAGCATTCAGATTAAGACAGGAGATTAGAGAGTGGATTACATAGTGATACCTTCCCGTAACTAGTTAGTATAATTTTGCTTAATAAAACAAACCAAAAACAAGACAGGAATTCACAGTTGGAAGTTAGGGCTAATTTTGTCATTATGTTTTGAGAAGTCAAGTTTCCTATTGAAATGCAACCCATATATCATCCTCAGTCATGTTTTAAATGCTCTCTTCATTACAGAACATTCCTAGATGCAAAATAGCTCATGATTCCAAACCAAAAATTTAAAAAAGTAAGCATCATTCTGTTGGTTTCCACAGAAATGATGAAGGATTACAAAAGTTAATCCTGGAGAAATAGCAAAATTTTCTAATGTAGGACTTTGTAAACCTGGCTAAATGAGAATTTAAATTTAAAATAAACATGTTTTGTTTGTAATTTTATATTCTACAGGATACTACAAAATTCTTTTTAAGTAGAAGTTTTAATTTACAAATTTACAAATTATTCTGGCATTCTATTTGTCTAGAATATGCTTTCAAGCGAGTTAAAGGACTTAGTTAATAGATAATTCCAACAGTTCATGTATAACATGATAATGCTAGAATCAGTTGCCAACAAATGGATAATATTAGTTTATAAATTTAGAAAAAGAGCAATGTTTTGAGGCTTTGGTGTAACATGGTATGAAGAGAGTTATTGTGCGACATCTTTTTTCTTCTACCTATACATAACACAGGAAGACATTTCCTTAATTATGTACCTCTGCATGCAATGAGAAAAATGCTAGGTTTGGGGTTTGTTTTCATTTTGTTTTTTTTTTTGTTTTGTTTGTCCTAGGGCTTAACCGCTGGGCCTGGGCACTGTCCCTGAGCCTGTTTTTGGTCAAGGCTACTGATCTACCACTCGAAACTCAGTAACACTTGTGTCTGGCTTTTCCTGAGCAGTTTATTGGAGATAAGAATCTAAGGAACCTTCCTGCCTGGGTGGGTTTTGAACCATAATATTCAGATCTTAGCCTCCTGAATATCTATGATAGATAAAAAGATGAGTAGAAATAATATTTGCAAGTTTTCTGATCTCAAGAATACCACTTGAGGTAAAATGATGCAGCAAAGTTTAGTGTAGTTTTTTTTCAGCAATCGAAAGGGCATTTCATTATCAGAAGTGTAGAATTTTTTCACTATAATGATAAGCTAGTCATGCTGTGAATTTAGGGAATTTTAAGGTGCACCTTACAATTTGGAAAGTGTTGGGCTAGAATGACTTCACTGCATAAAATGTTGGGATTGATTGTCATAAAAATAATAGCTTACTCTGATGAACAAATGTTTACTCTAGAGGAATTAATTATTATAGATACTTCATAGTTTTATCTTCTACCAGAATGTGGCTAGATTTTCTGTTGACTTTTAACTATGTAACGCCCCATTGGAAACTGCATTTTTTGCGGAATTAAATAAAATGCATACAGGCACTGTTTTAAATATCTCTGGTATGGCATGTTCAGAATTTGAAAATGAGTCGTTAGTAGTCATAGGAATTTTGAAGATCACATATACTCTGTCCTATCAACAAATATTTAGTTTTAAAAGTTAGGAGTTTCCAGAGAATTGAACTATTTTCTATGTAGTATGAGACAATACTAAAATAATGTTTTTTTCAAAATAATGACAAGTATATTCTGAAAATTTTGTATAGTTTGATAACATTCAAGTTGATGACCCTCTGATAAAGAGAGGGACAATTAATTCAAATTAGAAGCCAAATATTGTTCATTTTTTTAAAAAGGTAATACACATAGAATAATATTTACTATGCCAATACAGTGAAATTATATTTTATGTAGCTTGTTTTTAAATTTAATTTTATTGTCCATTTAATATATAAAAGGGGTTGCAGTAATTGAAAGGTAGAGAATACATAACATGTCGAACTTTTTATCCCCTCCCTCTCATTTTAATCACAATTTTCAATCACAATACCCCTCATAAGTAGTAATGTAAATTTCCAAAATGTTGTCTTCTGAGTATTGCTATTGCATTGGTTTGCCCTTTGTCTTTTGTGTCGCCATTTTGTTGTTCCTCTTCCTTTGCAACATTAAGATAAATATGTATACAATACACAGGATACTGAAATTAAATACAGCAGGGTATAAACCAGAGGGGAACACTAGGAGTTCATTTTGCTCATCATCCACTTATATGGTCACATATACATAGGTATTGAGCCATTCTGCTCATCTGCTAAGACTACCCTAGACACTTCCTACTCATTACACATGAGGGAAACCATGGAATCTTTTTCTTTATATCTTGCTTATTTTACTTAGTAGGATTTTTCCAAGTCTTTCCATTTCCTTATGAATTGGAAGCATAGAATTCCACCGTGTGTGTGTGTGTGTGTGTGTGTGTGTGTGTGTGTGTGTGTGTGTTTGTGTGTGTGTGTGTGTGTGTGTGTGTGTGTGCGTACCACATTTTAGTGATTCATTCTTCTGAGTGGTATATTGGTTTAAAACATGATTGCATGTAAGTATCAGTTAGGGTCATTCAAAAATTACAGATGCCACCTCCACAGGTATACTAAAATAATGATTTCTAAGTAACATAGTCTTTTATGTTGGTACAAGTGTTGAGATATCTGGATGAGTCTAATGTATATTTTGCACTGAATTAGGCAGGAAGATATCATATAGGATAAAAATGGTAGTGACAAAATATTCCCTTGAGATAGATTAAGGAGGCTGCCAGAAGTATGAAGAAATTCAGATAATTTAGGAGAATTAGAAATGCAAGCTCAAGTTTGTCTCTTTAAATAAAAATTATGTAAGTAGATGGGCAAAAGAAGGGGAAGAGAAGAAATAACAGGCAGCAGATCATTGAACCAAGTTAGAGTATAAAAAGATATAATCTATAACTTCCAAGTTAAAAAAGAGAACAATATAATAAGTACCTCTTAATTTAGGAACATGCATAACATTTACTTGGCTTTTCTCTAATTTAATGCTCCAAAATAAATGTAGATTTTATAAGAAAATTTAGGTGATTTCCATTACTTCAACCTGAACACTAACTGTGATTAGCCCTCTTTTTCTCACTTTGCACTTGGAAAAATAGTCCCTAATTTGATGATGTTGTGGCTGATTAGAGTCAGAGTTAGGGGCTTCTATTGTACAATTATCCCAGAATAGTTTAAACCAGTTTTTTCCCCAAGATATCCAACTAAATTCTCTGAATCAATACTTTGAACACATCCTCACACCTGAGCACATAATTTGAAATTATACTTCAGCATTTCCTTGGCACATTCTACTTTGTGCCTTTCGCTTTTTTGCACATTCCTTTTGAGTTCATGGTTGCTCTATTTCCATTTCATCTTTGCAAATTGCTGAGAACATTGTTCACCTACTACTTCTTCTTTGCACATGACAGTCTATGTATGAAGGTACTGTGTCTATGTTAAGCAATAGGGTAGTACTCACTCTCTGAGGAGAAAAGTTCCACAGTATAACACTATGCCCACATTAGAGGGTGTAGAATTTAAATTTAAATCATTTTGAGACAAACAGTGATGTTAAAAGTGTAAGGCTCCCTAGGGACATTTGCTTGGAGCTCATTAGTTTTCCTACGAGAAATATAAATATCCAGAAAATTTGGAGCTAATTGGTAAGTAACCAATTAACACTAGTTCCTAGATGTTGTGTTAATACAAGTCAAAATTGTATTATTGTTACATCAGAATCTTTCCCTACTTGCCAATGTGTATGAAAAAATGAAAGAAAGGCAGTAACACAAAATGTCTGATATTTTTAGGCTTTTAATCCTACTGGTGAGGGTAATGTCTGAACTCTTCCATTCAATAAAAGCTTGAAGTTTATAAGAGCACTTCCTATATATAAGAATTTGTGGCAGGTTGATTGACAGGGTTATTACAGCATGGAGATATCCCTAACAAAAATTAGATTTAAATAGAACATATGTCAGTTACGATTTGTCAATGGTTAATGAGGCATTTTCTATTCTAAAGAAGAAGCAATTCGAGGAGTCTTCAGTCACATCAGTAAAGATGTATGTTCAACCTAATACTTGGTGTTACTTGTCCTACATTTATAATGATTAGGCTGATAAGATATCCAAACATATCTAAAGATATTTCAATAAAGTTCCAAACTGATGTGGATACATGTGTCACTCATTGGAACTGAAGGATAAATTAGGCTTGTCTATGCTGTAGTTCAATCTTTAATCACCTGGCTAAAATAATCTTCAAAAATATTCATAGAATACTTCTAAGTAAAGTTCATGAGAGTTATATCTGTATAAGTCTTCTAAGTTCAGGATAAAAGCATCTGTTCCCAGCATTTAAAATCAACAGGATCTGTTGAATTCATGGATCCAGAATTTCATGGCTTCACATTCATATCTCAAAATTTTATCAATATGAATTTCAACCACTAAGCCAACTTCTCAGCCTTTTTTCTTATAAATAAAATTATTAATTTCCACATTTTGATGGACTAAGCTATAGTTTTCAACCAAGTGTGATTAGTTCAATAACATTCTCATATCGATAGTATTCAATAACCAAAGTTTCCAATGATATATTAAGAGTATTTCTTCAGTACAGCTGTAAACACATGACCCAATTTACATAATTCTACTTACATATCTATAGTTACCTTAAAAGGACACAGACCGTAGAGCCAGTAGTTAAAATTTATTTTTATTTTTATTTCTGCATGAAACTATTTGTAAATTCATACCAACAAACTGAATTTGTCTCCTTATTTATAAGCTAAGGTGGAAGATCCTATACAATTCTCTTTGAACATTTGAAAACTTGCTTGCTATAATGATTGCAGTATTATACAAATTGATTTGCTATGTGGAGTATATCAATTTCTCCACAAATGCACTACTATATTTTGTGTAATCTATTTATATTATGGTCATACTAGTGAGTTTTCTTTTGATTTTTTCTTAGATACTAAAGAGGAACTTATTTCACATGCTTCTCCTATTGACTATTAATTTGCATATGTTCTTTAAAGAAATAACCTATTCGGGAAAAAAGTTATTTAGAATTAGAAAATATAAAAATACTTACACTCAAAATCATTGTAGCTTTAACAGTGTAGCATTAACAAATACGTGCCCGCTATCTGTTGGATATTTTTTCACTTCTATTATATTGTCCTTTGAATTATGAAAAGTTTTCAGTTGATATTATCCAGTTTATTCTTGCTTTTCTTTACCCACTAATGCTCTCCATATCATTTTTTACAAACCTTTACTGATCCAATGTCATGAATTTTTACACTTATGTTTTATAGGTTTTTACATCTCACATTTAGTTAGATAATCTTTTTTTTTATCTTTGTATAAGGATTGAGGTAATAGTCTAAGATCTTATTTTAAATCTAGAGAGGCAATAGTGCCAGTACACCCATTTAAGATTCTGTTTTTATTTCATAAAGTCATGGAATCCTTTTCAAAATCTATTGACCATACAACTGAGAATATTTTTATTGTGAAAATACCTACAGAGTGGTTACAATTACATAATAGTATTAACCAAAGCATGCTATTTGCAGAGGAGTATTTAAAAGGAGTAATTTCTTATAAAATTGAACTTTTAATCCAACAAAATGAATACCAGGAAGCTATCACTTGGAAGATGTGAGTGGAAGTAAAAGGGAAGGAATAAAGAGAGTTATGGAGGAAGAGAGTGAAGGCATAATATTCAATGCAGATAGTGTGTAAGTAGAAAAAATGAAAGTGAGGTGAGGTTTAGAAGGTTGTGGAAAGTTATGTAAAGATCCATTGTACTTATAAACTGATTTGTGGAATGGTAATTCTTTTGAGCAACTATTTAATAAAATATAATTAAAAACAATGGAGACATCTAAACTAAAACTGCGTTCTCTTAAACCATGAGTCAATATAATAGTTTCCTCCTCAGAAATATTCTTTGCAGGTATTTTCCTCATAATAACAGAAAAGTGACCAGTGCAATGAATAGCAATACATCACATTGTATATTCTAAATAGACACAATATAAAAATCACAGTAAAAATGTTAGAATTCATCACATGATAAAATAACAGGTAGAAAGTATCAAATGCTGACTGATTGTTTTTCCAAGTACTTTACCTATGGTATCTAATTTAATCCTCACAATAATCCCATAAAGTGGAACTACTTCTATTTTTAATTCTCAGATGATGATATGGAAGTCTTCAGAGTTGGAATTACTAGTACCACATTGCACACATGGTAAGAGTTAGCCTGTGGCCCATCTCCCACTGTATCAAAATACCTCATTTTATTTTATGACTAATATACCAGCACTTAGTCTACTAATTCTAGGAAATTTTCCCAGAATTATTGTGTACACTCTAATAATATTTCACTTTATCTTTGTTAGAAAATAGGTAGCTTTAATATGAAAGCTCCAAGTTCATAATCAATTTATACCTCCCTGGTGAAAGGAACTGCAAAAGTATAACATTCTTGATTTCTAGCTCAAAATAGTAGAAATCATATTCTATCCCATGACTCAACACTGCACTGTTTGGGGACCCCATCTCTGTTTAACACAGTCTTACTGAAAGAATGACCTGCCTAATTCCGGATGGAAACAGACTGCATGTCTTATGGACCAATCATTTCCACATTGTAGCTCACGTAAGTTGTTTACTATGAGAAGTATTTTGATTGCTTTTTATGACCAAAATTTTGAGAGAAATGTACTACTTTAAAATACTATTAAAGCAAGAATGATATAAAAATCACCTTTGACTCCAGATAAACATTTTACCTTTCATATACCAAAAATGCAGTGTGACCTACAATTAATATTAGGAACGAGAGGTTAAAAATCATAGACACCAAGACCTAAGTATGAATTAAAGACTCTCCAACTTGTGAATACAATTGGTTTAAAAAGTCATCAATACTACTGCATTTAAAAAAAATTCTTATGATACTGAAGATTCAATTATAAATTATTTACACGTGAAAATAACTCATTTTCTTTGGAGTAGGACACAAAACACAAGATTATTTCTAATCATTTTATTATTTTTTATTTTTTTCCTAATCATTTTAAAACCTTTATTTATACTACAAATTCACTCTTATAACTAAAGATTCTAAAAGTAACTGAAGTAAAGAGACACAACGGAAATAATTTAACTGCATCATCTTCATTCAAAAAACTGTGTTAATAGAAAACAAAGTTATATTAATAATTAATTAGCTTAACAAATTCACTTGCGTTCTTTTATTCTATTTCATTTAGTTTTATAAAAACTTGATTTTCATAAAATGATGCATATAAAAGCCTATATACCCACTCACATTTTCAGACCTTAACAATATTTATTTCAGAAATGTCTTTAGCTCTATAGTCAATGAGCTGAAATAATACTAAAATATTCAAAGGCTTTTCAGAAATTGCAAGACTCACTCTGTGATGTTATTTACATTGGAAAAGATATTGAAAAAGCCTTATTTGTTAAGTTCCTGTAGTTACTCCCACAAAAGAACCATTAGTGAACATCCCTTTGCATGTTCAAAACAACTTCTAATACATTCACACTCTGGAGACGAAATAAGCTTTTTTTGTTTGTTTGTTTGTTTTTGAAAGTAATATCTAACAAGCATATCCACAATACTTATTTGCAGTTATTATAATGAGATATTCAAACGTAAAATTATTGGGTTGATTATCTCTTAGTGAGAATAGATATGATCTTACAAAGACAGTTATTTTCAACAGAAAGCAAGAAAGAGTTTATCCACCTTGTGTTTCATGGAATAACCAGAGAATAATACCTGTTTGCTCAAGTCGGGCAAACTCACTCCATGAGCATATCTTAAAATTATAACCAATTTAAGAGATCAAATACATATTTTGTACTGACAGTCATCTTACAGCAATAACTTAGCACCTAATTATGTCTGTATCTCCTCACCTAACATATAAAAGAGCTGTAAGCAGTCTCTTTTATCTATCTTAATGTTGTAAATGCTTTGATTCTGATGATGTTATTATTTGACAAATAAAATGTACAGAAAGGTTGTCCAACTGAAATGACATGACAGAACAGTGATAAATAAAAACATTGCAACACAGTTAGCTCTTTTCAACCTCACCCTGTCGATATGGGCAAGCAACATTGCAACAGCACATGCACACCTATACACATACACACATGTGCACACATGTACACACACATATACATGCATGCTAAATTCAGGGTTTATTGTAAAAAACGTTCAAATTAAATATTAGTGATTAGTACAAATGATTATTTGCCTTACTACCAAATAATGCACAATCTATTCACCATGCCTATCAACATGTGACCACTTAATTTGTTTTTAATTAATTAATTAACTAATTCATTCATTCATTTGTTTGGTGCTTATAATAGGGCTCTGTCCCAGAATTTGTTATCTTTTTGTTTTAGTTTTCTGAAGGCTAGCATTTTACTGCTTGTACCACAGCTCCATCTCTAGCTTTTGTTGTTTTCTTTCAAATCAGAATCTAATGGACTATTTTTGTTGTTTGGTTTGGTTTCAAACCACAATCCTCAGACTTCATCTTTCTGATTAGCTAGGATTAATGACATGAGCCACCAGTGTGGCTTCTACTTCTTCCTCTATACTTATCTAATGCGCATAATTAAATAGTAATTTAAAACTGAGAGTATAGTAACAAGTTGTACAGTGATGAAATTGTCCTGTCAAAACTTCAAGTTAGTAATTTAAATTTCTTCTTAAGACCATACACAAAAAAATACCATGATATAGTATAAGAGAACTCACAATTGGACGTATGAGCTTCAAGAGCTTTTTAATAGATTCATTATTTATTGTTATCCAACATTAGGAAAAAATGTACAATGCAGTAGTAAAATAGAGTCCTTTGCATGACTACTTAAATTCCTGTTTTTTTTAAAGACACTTGTTTTCATCTACAAAAGTAGGCATGTCTATTGGCTTCATGTAGTTTCTATGATTGAAAGTGCTTAATGAGAAGTAAACATGTATTAGTAGTCCTTTGCTATCATTAAATCTCACTTTGATAATAAAATTTAAAAAATAATCTGCATAAAATATAATTTCACTGTATTGGTATAGTAAATATTATTCTCTTTGTTGTAACTTTTTAAAAATCAATAGTATTTGGCATCTAACTTGAATTAATTACCCCTTCTTTATTAGAGGTTCATCAACTTGAATGTTATCCAACTAGACAATATTTTAACAATATATTGCCAATATTTTGAAAAAAGAATAAATTTATTACTTTCTCATACTAAAACCGAAAATAGTTTAATTCTATGGTAACCCATAACTTTTAAAAGTAAATAAGTTTTTAAGAGGACAGAATATATGTGTTATTCAAAATTCCCATCACTAATAACTACTCATTTTTAACTTCTCAACATTCTATACTTGAGAGATTCAAAACAGTACCTGTTTGCATGTTATGAAATTCTGCAATAGATGCAGTTTCCAATGGGGTGTTATAGATTGAGAAATCAGCAGAAAAATTGCCACATTCTGGTAGAGGATAAAACTATGAAGCATCTGGAGGGGATGTGGACAGAAAGGAACCTTACTTCATTGTTGGTGGGAATGTAAACTTGTTCAACCACTTTGGAAAGCAGTATGGAGGTTCCTCAAAAGACTTCACATAGAACTCCCCTATGACCCAGCAATCCCACTTTTGGGCATTTACCCAAATGTTTACAAACAAGACCACACTAAAGCGACCAGCACAACTATGTTTATTGCAGCATTATTTACCATATCTAAGTTATGGAACCAACCCAGATGCCCCTCAGTAGATGAATGGATCAAGAAAATGTGGTATATATACACAATGGAATTCTATGCCTCCATCAGAAAGAATGACATTTCCCCATTTGTTAGGAAATGGAAAGGCCTGGAAAAAATTATATTAAGTGAAGTAAGCCAGGCCCAAAGAAACATAGGTCCCATGGTTTCCCTTATTTGCAATACCTAGTATATATATGAGTCAAGCGGAAAAGGTCAGATAATGTGATGTTAGGAAAATGAAACCTTAAATATGTATTTTAATGTTTTTTTCTTTCATGCATGTGTTTCTAATGCATTTATAAGATTATTTCTTTGTTGCTTTGTATGTCCCTCCCCCACAGTGTAACCCCCGCTTTCACTATATTTGATGTCAGTTTAACTTGTGGAGGAGATGGGGAAAAACAAGTCGTTTAAGGATTCAGGTGGACCTGTTGCAACAATGAGAAGTACAAAATGTCATGTCAAAAACGAGCTTTACAATGTCGGTGTGGGGGGGAGAGGGGGAAGGATTGGGTGCGGGGGAGGGGGGAGGCTGGGAAGGGAGGTGAAGGGTAAACAAAGGAGGAGGCTGCAATGCTTGGTAAGAAATGTATGCATTATCCTGCCCATGTAATTGTAACCCCTCCGTACAGTATGTTCTCAAATAAAATAAAATAAAATTTAAAAAAAAGAAAATAGAGGCAAGGGGTGACAGTGTCCAAAAAAAAACAAAAACAAAAACAAAAAAACTATGCAGCATCTGTGATAATTACTTCTTCAAGCGTAGCCAATTGTTCATCAGAGTAAACTATTATTTCTATGACCATCAATCCCAAGATTTATGCCATAAAATCACCCTAGACCCTAGAACAGTTTCCAACTTGTAAGGTGCACCTTAAAATTCCTTAATTCACATCACGAATAGCTTACTCTATATGATAAAATAGTACACCACTGCTAATGATGCGCTCCTTGTTCTGGAAAGAACACCACAAAAAACCGCATGAATTTTTCCCCAACTGCTATTCTTGAGATCAGAATACTTGCAAATATTATTTATATTTATACTTTAACTATCTTAGATATTCAGGATGCTAATATCGGAAGATTACAGTTCAAAGCCCGCCCAGGAAGGTATCTTAGAATCTTATCTCCAATAAACTTTTCAGCAACAGCCAGACACAAATGCCACTGAGGTTGAAGTGTAGGGCTCGAGCCTTGAGCATAAACAGGCTCAGAGACAGTGTCCAGGCCTAGGATTCAAACTCTAGGAAAAACCAATAAAAACAAAGAAAACAAACTCCAAACCTAGCTTTTCTCTCAATGTATACAGAGGCATGTAATTGAGGAAATCGCTTCCTGTGTTACATATAGATAGAAGAAAGAAGATGTCATACAATTACTCTCTTCATACCATTTTATACCAAACCCTCAAAAAATTGCTGTTTATCTAAATTTATAAATTTTTAGAAATTTATAAATTTGTTGGCAACTCCGTCTAGATTATTCACATTATCATGGTATACACGAACTTTTGGAATTATCTATTAAGTTCTAATTATAACTCTTTTAAAAGAATATTCAAGGGAAATAGAATGCCAAAATCATTTGTGAATTTGTCAATTAAACCCTCTACTTAAAAAGAATTTTGTAGTATCCTATAGAATATGGAATTACAAAGAAAACCAAAGTATTTATTTTAAATCTAAATTCTAATTTAGCAAGGTCTACAAAATTCTACATTAGACGAACTTTGCTATTTCTCCAGGCTTAAGCTTTTGTAATCCTTCATCATTTCTTTGGAATCCAACAGAATGATGCTTACTTACTTTTTCAAATTTTTCGATAAGAATCATGAGCCATTTTGCATCTATGAATGTTCTGTAATGAAGAGAACATTTAAAACACAACTGAGGATTATATATGAGTTGCATTTCAATAGGAAACTTGACTTCTCAAAAGTAGTGACAAAATTAGTCCAAAATTCCATCTGTGTATTCCTTTCTTGTTGTTTGGTTTGTTTTATCAAAACAAAATTATACTATCGGGTCCGGGGAAGGTATCGCTATGTAATTCCACTCTCTAACCTCCTGTCTTAGTCTGAGTGCTAGAATTCCAGGCTTGTATCACATTGTCCTGTCATAGTTTGTTGGTTTATTTAATCTAGAAACACAGTAGCAATTCAGAACTTCTGCGATGATCTTCTCCACTAAACTGACTGCTCAGATTGTTTATGTACTATTTTCAAAGATGTTCTAAAATTTGACACAGGATATGAACATTTTCAGATGCACGTGCAGGGGTCTCTTATTCATTCCTCCATGGATCCGATCCCATTAATAATGATTACTTGACTCTCTTACTATCTCTGGTCCCTACCTATGTAATATTCTCAACTTTTTTTAAGAAACTTCACTTGAGAGTTTTCTAATATTAAATATTATGACTTGATTCTAGTCTTACTCAGGACATATTTTCTATTGTTTTCTAACGTTTCTACATATTCTGAGAGTTGTTTCATTTGTGTATTTGTGTGCACATATAAGTGCCTCTATGTGTACGTATGTGGTTTTATGTGTGTATGCAAAGGCCTCAAGCTCTTATTCAGCAAACTTGCTCATGACAGGTATTCCAGCTTTTGGCTGGTTAATTATAGGTAGTGTCTCAAAGCCTGTTCTGCCCAAGCTGGATGCAAACTGAACTTCCCAGACTCCTTTACATTCTTAGGTTTTATTTTTCCAGGAGTATCAACTTTTAAACTACAAACATTTTTGTGAGTGTAAAGTCTAACCTGTAGCCCAGATTTTTAACTCAAGCATTCGTATAAAAATGGATGAACATACACATTACATATCCTGAGTGAACACTGTTAGAAATGTGATCGTAAGCCGAGTGGTTGTGAGATCTCAGAATTGGGGTTCAAAGCCAGCCCGAGTAGGAAAATCCTGGAGACTCTTTTCTCCAACAACTAACAGAATACTGGAATTAGCATTGTGGCTCAAGTGGTAGAGCACTAGCCTTGAGCTGAGTAGCAGAGGGACAGCATCCAGTCTGAGTTCAAGTGCCAAAACAACAAAAAAGAACATAAGAAAAGGAAAGAAAAAGAAATGTGGTCTTAGCCACCAGGTTCATTGATAGTATAATCCCTGTTCTCTCAAGATGGACTATTTTTTCCATTTAAGTCCATGCTCTATATCACTCCCATACATTTCCATATTGGAAATTGTTTCAATGTTGTCTTATTTGTAAAGTCTTCTATATTGTATTGAAACCTTATACTTAAATACAGAACTTCTCTATCTCCTATTATGACAATTGTTTCTCTTCCTGTTAACTCATGTACACTTGGGAAGTAGTGCACAGCAGATTCACTCACAAAAAAATGATCTGAGAACCTTCTTCCCATTTAATATTCACCTTAATTTACAGAGCTCTTAAGAAGTTTGAATTCAATGTACTCATGGATAATGTATTTATAAGCAATTTAAATTTCATATTTTCTCTTTCCTAAGTTGTCTCTGAAACACTTTTTACCTCATGTACAAAGGTGTCCTTATGCTATTTCAATGAAACCAGAAAGCATTCATTTTATCTGGAGCAGCACCATAGATTGTTACTGGAAGTAAGTGGAAGTAACTATTACTGGATGTGGAAACTGAAACCAGGAGAGGAATTGAACATAGAGGAATGACAAAGTTCAAGTTAACTTTTGCTTTCCTTCTTACCGTACAAGAAAATAATCTAAGGCTTGAAGGATACTCTGTCCCTGACTTTTTTGAGTGTATTCTTTACTCCTGTAAAACTTGTCTGTAAACTTCTAGTTGAGAGTGTTACAAAAGAAAACAACGTGCCATTTCAAGGCCAGCATAGAACAAAAGGAAATAACTTTGTTTTAACAGTGTTCTACTGCAAAGAAACAAAGACATGGAGATTTTTATGTGTCTATTGCATCTCTCCTGAGATGATTTTCCTATTGCAGAAGTCTGTTATCCATTTCTTTGTTCTGGTCCTGAGTTTTCCATAGCAATAAGGATTCCAAAACAGAGGAGTATGAGTATGATCAGCAAAAGCAGCCTCTTCTCAGACAAGTGCTCCTTTTAGGAGGGTCCCAAGAAATTCCTGGAGTTTGATTTGTTTGCTTGTTTGTATAGTTTGTGCTGGTTCTGGGGCTTGAACTCAGAGGCTGGACCCTGTCGCTGTACAGTTGTCTTTCCTGCCCACCTGCTAAAATCTAAATACTCTACTGCTTGAGCCAAAAATCCACTTCTGGTTTTTTGGTGTTTAATTACACATAAGGGTTTGACAGACTCTCCTGCCTGAGTTTGCTTTGAACTAAGATAGTAATAAATCCCAATGCCATCAATTGTATGGAATTCTCTTTTGAACCAAGAAATATTAGATGAAATTTATCATAAAACTAATATTTGACAATTTTTAAAAGAAGAGAATATGTCCAGCAAAGAAGCCATAAATTAACCCAGCAAAAGTGCACTGAATCAGTTTGGAATTATTTTCTCTGCTTTCGAAGATTACTAGTGACTTCATCATTCCTTTTTGGAAATGAAGTCATGTTTACACTTTTTTGTTGGTTGTGGGGCTTGAACTCTGATCCTGGGCACTGTCCCTCAGCTCTTCAGCTCAAGTTGAGTACTCTACCACTTTAGCTATGGCACCACTTCTGGGTTTCTGGTGGCTAATTGAAGATAAAGGTGTCATGGACTTTCCTGACCAGGCTGGCTTTGAACCACAATCCTCTGGTCTCAACCTCCTGAGTAGCTATGATTACAGGCATGAGCCACCAATACTTGGCTCATATTTGCATTTAGTGCAGTTTTTGACACGAAGTAGACAAAGAATGGAAATCTATATCAAATGATGTGACATTGAAGCTTTTCAGAATAATTGAGGTAGTAATATGTCCTCCTTTTCCATTTTGTTACATTAATGACTCATGAGCTATGGGACCCTTACATTAGCATCCTTTTCTATCTGTGTAGGTGTATTTAGTATCAGGAAATGTTCATAGACAAATAGAGAAAGACAGATTTTTAGAAAGCAACGAAGATCAGGTATGAAAGAACCGCATAGAAGGCGACACATTTCTCACACAGAGATTAAGAACTAGCTTAAGAGATTTAGAATACTAAAGGCAATGAGGAATAATCATAGTTGATAACTAGTTCTTCAATAACCAAAAATAGTTCCCTAGAATGGTTTCTGATATACCTAACTTACAGGACAAAATAGCAAGCCCACCTTTTTAAAACATAGGATCTCTCTTTACCTACAGTTGTGTTATGCATCTTGCATTCAGTATAGTTATTCTTTTTATTTTGTATCTTATTCATGGATATATTGTGTATTTTATTGAATATGGTGATTGCTATAACTGTGCTGACATGAATGACAACTTATTCCCATAGAGTTGCCTATGTAGAATTCTCCATCCTCGCTGATACCCAGGACTTTCACAAGACAGGAAAACAGGTGGATTGATTGGCTTCTCACATCAAGGGGAATCTTTGGGCAGTTCTGGGATTGGAACTCAAGGCCTAGCAGACCCAATTGGTAAATGAATCATGGGGAACACACCAGCCTGTAAGACACTAAGGAGCTAGGCCATTCCCAGGACCTGAGACAGAGCCCTGGTTAGGGCCAATATAGTCATAAATTCATCATTTAAACAGATGATCTATGTTTATATACATGGGTGGGCAGCATCTTGTGTTCTGTGTAGTCATTCTCTTTATTTTGTGTCTTATTCATTGATGTGTTGTGTATTTTCTTGAGTATAGGATAACAGATATAACTATGGTGACCTAGATGACAACCTATTCCCATGAGCATACAGTTTCCTATGCATTCTCCATCCTAGCTGAGACCCAGTACTTATATAGCACAGGAAAACAGGTGCAACAACTGGCTTCTCACATCCGGGTGAATTTTTGGCAGTGCTGGGATTCAAACTTTGGGCCTAGGAGGCCCAACTGCCCAATGAGTACATATGAGCACACCAGCCTGTTAGCCACTAACGAGCTGGGTCATTCCCAGGAACAGAGATTGAGCCCCAGGGAGATCAAAATAGTCCTGAATGCATCATTTAAACATAGGATGTACATTCATCTGTGTGTGGACTGCATTGTGCATTTAGTGTAGTTATTCTGTTTTGTATGGTATTCATGAAAGTTTTATATATTTTCTTGAGTATATGATGACAGGTATAACTGGGCTGACATGGATAACAATCTATTCCCATGGCCACAGGGTGGCCCATGCATTCTCCATCCTAGCTGACACCCAGGACTTGCACTGGAAAACAGATGCAACGATTGGCTTCTGACATCAGGATGAATTTTTTGGCAGGGCTGGGATCTGAACTCGGGACCTACCAGGCCCCATTGACGTATAGGTCCATGTGAGCACACCAGCCTGTGAGCCACTAAGGAGCAAGGCCTTTCCCAGTACCTGAGATGGAGCCCCCAAGTGTGGCGCCAGGGGTGGGCACACAGCAGTCATCCATTCATAAGTTGAAGGTAGTAAGCAAATAAGTACATATTTGTATAGATTAGGAGAGATGGTAACCTGTGATAAAATCCAATCTCCAATGTGTTTACTGATTCTTGGATCTTTCCAGATGCCTCCGTTTCATGACTGTGATGATTATTGCCACACTTAATCAACACTTCTTTACAAATAAGCGATACCACATGAGTCTTGCCTATCATTTCCTACTTATATCATGCACGAACTACTCATTCAAGGATGAGATCAATGCCATTCTATGACTTTTCCTGGTCCAGAAACCAGTATCTCAGGATTTCCAGCCATTGCCTTCTCATAGAGGGGCTGAATTCAAGCCTCAGGCATGGAAAACATACTCCTTAAATACATTTTAAAGATAAGATTTATACTTCCATACAGATGTTCAGGACATATCGTGTTTGGTGTGGTAGGATTTATACTTCCATACAGATGTTCAGTACATAGTATGCTTGGTGTGGTTGTTCATTTTATTTCATGTTTTATTTTTATTTACCAATTATTTTATTGATTCTGATGACACCTATACCATTTACTACATTGTTTACCTCCTGTCACATAGCATCTAGATTTGTAGATGTGTTCTCCATCATGCCTCACACCCAGGACTCTCCCAGAAAAGGAAAACATGTGTCACACTAGGCTTCTTATTCCAAGATTAAATTTTTTGGCAGTGATGGGATCTGAACTCAGGGTCTAGATGGCCCAATTCATGAATGGGTGAGTAGGAGCACAACAGCCTCTAGCCAATGAAGCTGTCAGGTGGCTCCCAGGCGCTGAGATCAAGCCCCAAGTTTGGCCAAAACAGCAATACATGGATAGGCAAATGGTGGTATAGAAATAAATATATATATTGGTAAAGAATGCCAGTGCCGTCTATCTATGATTGAATGGCATCTGCTACGTTCCTTCCAACTCTTAGGTATTTATTATATCGACATTGAAATAACATTATTCTTTTCATGCTCAATAAACTATTAATTAAGATCAATCAGCATCCTAGGATTATTGCATCCAATTTTAGAGTAGACAAATGCATGAACTACTCTTTCAATCGGTATTCTTATGCATAGGAACAAGTCTTTTGTGATCTCCTGCAATTGGTAGGTGTAAGGATCAGGATTTGAACCCAGGGCCTATGTTGACATGTTGGTTTATGGCTTCCCTGACAGCCTGCCAGCCATCAGCAATGGCAGGTCAGGTCCACTTTGCAACCGTGTCATTCAGATCCAGATGGTCACCGTAAAAAGAAAAAAATTGTAAAAGCCTCCAGCCCTCTGCAGTTCACCACTTTTTGTGCTGTCCCACTTTTTTTCTTCCTGCAAGCCCTCTGGGCCTAGGGTCCCAGGATTCGCTATGGGTCCTGAAGCTGAACTCCAGCCTAGGGAGATCGAAGCTGAGGCAGAGTTGCCATGACCTGAGATCAAGCCCTGTGGTTGGCAAAATTAATTAATTAATTAACTAAATAAAAAAATAAAGCTCCTTGGATTGGAATTTCTACCAGTTTTCTTTCCTAGACTGGGATTTGAACTCAGTGTCTTGGTAAATCTATACCAATATGAGGGAAGGTGCAGAGTTGCCACTTCTTGATTTCAAACCCCATGCCAAGCCAGAAATAAATAAAGTCACTGACCTTGACAGGGAAAGGTTGTCGTGGATATGGGAAGGAAGGGGGGGAAAAAAAGGAGGAGGCAACAATGCTCAGGAAATGTACTCATTACTGTGCTCATGTAACTGTGACCCCTCTGTACAATATTTTTACAATAAAAAATGTACAAGAAATAATATATTGCTCAGATAAGCACTGTGGGGGTAAGGGAAGGATGTCTGAATAGCTGTAAAAAATTCTACACTGATGTTTTTTATAATGGTCAGTATGGAACTGAATAAACATAACAATTTCCAAAACAAATATTAAATCACTGACTTGGAACTGGGGCCAGTATTTTTGCCATTGATGGAATTTGAGCACACTGTTCGGGCAACTCTTTTACCATTTGTGAACGTGAAGCTCACTGTCCTTAAGGAAAATAAATTCAAGTTAGAGTTCCCAGAGCCTGCAATGGAAAAATATGTATATACATGTGTAATATATGATATATATGTACGTCTGTACATTTATTTCATATTATTATTATTATTGATTTTGTATTCACTTTATTTTTATTTTATTCATTTTATTGTTTATTGTATTTATTATTATACACATAATATTTATTATGTTTTGTACATCTATTATATAATTATACACAATAATTTAGGACATTGACTCATTTTTCATTAATACTTTATTAAGTGCTGAAACATGGTACTTAATTAAGTAGAGGCATTTGTCACAGACATCACATGTTTAGAGTCTGTCCACAGTATGTGCTTTGTCTTATTTACCTTTGGACAACTTCCTATAGGGATTTCTTTAGATGATTTATACACAGAAACCTTTTCTTGAGGATAAGCAAGTTGAGGAATAAAATTGTGAGGTTGGGGCTAGGAATGTAGCTTACTGGTAGAGATCATGCTCGGCATGCATGAATGCCAGGATTTGAAAGCTCAGTGCCACATACTCAGAAAAAGCCAGAAGATGTGGAGAGGCTCAAGTGGTAGAGCACTAGGCTTGAGAAAAAGGAACTCAGAGACAGTACCAAGGCCCTAAGTTTAAGCCCCAGGTCTGTCAAAAACAATAGGCCAGATGCAGATGCCGGTGGGTCACACCAGGAAACCTAGCTTCTCAGGAGGCTGAGATCTGAAGACCACAGTTTGAAGACAGCCTAGGAGAGGAAAGCCTGTTAGACTCTTACCTCCAATGAACCACCAAAAGACCACATGTGGCATTGTGGCTCAAGTGGTAAAGTGTTTGCCTTGAAGTGAAGGGCTCAGGGACAATGCCCAGGCTTCGGTTTGAGACACACAACTGTTAAAAGAGTGAAGGCTAATCAAAGTACTTTTCCTATATGCTAATTATGAGAACATTTTCTGGAAAATGAACGCTGGTGTACCCCAGAGTTGGAATCAGAGCTCAAAGTTCAAGTGTATCACATCCATATGCCCAGCCTCTCAGACTCTAACATTATAACTTTGTGTCCTACAGGGTTCTGAAAGGTCCACTGTTGAAAGGCTTAATATGCTCCCCAAGCCCTTTATGATAAGTAGTTGACTTGTATTGTCAATGTCATTACAGTTCTGAACCTAGTAGAGAACCAATAGCTCATGCCCATCACCCCTGCTCAGGAGGCTGAGGTGTCAGGATCACAGGGTGAAGTCAGCCAGGGCAGGAAAGTCTATCACACTCTGACTTCCACTTCTGAAAGGTCAGATGTTCAAGAGCTTCCTGTGTTTCTCTTGGTGATGAGATGTTACTTGCACTCTAAATGTTCATAGAGTTCTCAAGCTTTAGAAGATGGAAAGAAATATTATTGACACATCCTGGGTTCAAATGAAGTTCTCAGGATCCAAGCCCTAGCCCTGTTAGCAGGAAGAACTCCAGTGTAACCCTGTATTTGAAGGAAAGAAAACAGTTTCAAAAGCCAGGCTAGGGGCAGAGACCTAGACCTGCAGGAGTAGGAGGCAGAACGTACACTCTCATCAGGGAAGTGAGCTGCAAAACCACTTCATTCATTCCAGGCACAGCCAGCAATGGAGGGAAACCTGAAACATTTATTAGAGTTACACTATGGTCAGGCTTTTCTCAGCCTCTTCAAACATTGACTAATTAACCTTCCTCCCTCAGGGGAAGGGAGCCTCAAGCTATCTTTAGGTTACCAATAGAGAGCCAGTTAAGTGGGGGAGAGAGGAGTAACAGAGTAGAAAAACCCTGCTCTGTGGTCTTAGGGAGTGGGGTTTTGACTCTCCATCTGTCAGGTTTGAAGGCCCTTCTTCTATCTCTACCAGTCCATTCTCCTTCCTTCATTCTCCACATCATTATTGCAAATCCCCAGTCCAAGGAGAAGCAGAGCCATTTCTGTTCTGTTTCCGAGCACCTGAGTTAGAACCTGGCTATGCCCTCTATACTCTGGAGCTCTTTGCTGCCTGAGAGTTGAGACAGACAGTCTTCCTGTTCTGTGGTTGTGTGAAGGCAATGCTGGTGTCCTTGCACAATGCAGAAGACCTCATGACTGGGAAGTGTTCCCTTCTTTCCTTCTGATACCCAAGACCTGACTCGTCTATCATGTTTCTATCATCTATCTGTCTACCTACCTACCCCTACCTACCTACATACCTACTTACCTAGCTATATCTTTGCCAGTTGTTGGGTTGAACTCATACCCTGGGCACTGTCTCTAGCACTCTGCTACTTGAGCCACAGCACCAAATCTGGCTTTGTCTGTGTATGTGCTCCTCAGGAATCGAACCCAGGGCTTCCTGAATGCTAGGCAAGCACTCTGTCACTAATCCACATTCCCTGCCCCTTCATCCTACTCTTAAAGGTAGTTTTTGCATAAGTAATGCTACCATTTTATTTTCCCAAGTTTAAGTTTCTGAACACCGGTTACTTCTCCGAACCCTCATTTTCTCTTTCCTGCCTGATTTGTGACTGTTTCTGCTTTGGCCTCATAATGAAATATAAATGAAGGCTGCTGAGAGCTTAAGTGTGCATCATTTTGGGACACAGGCCTGGAAACCTGGAAGAGAAAAGTGATGGGCCTGAAATGAAGAGAATGATGCAGTATGCCCAACTAGCAAATCTGAAAAATAAACCTGTAAATAAAAGCAGAAGCATTGCATACGTCTGTTTGCACTTGGGGAGATAATATACATAAACACATAACTAGGTGTTGGGTCTTCGTCCGTCTTTGGACGGACAGGGTCCGAGGAGAGGTAAGTACGAAGTGTGGCTGGTCGCCCGTTCCCCACCCTTCCTTAGCCCAGGAGATAATCAGATGCAGCAGGGAGTCAAACCAAGCAGGAACTCGTTTATCAACAGGGAGCATCCCCTATTTAAAGCAAAAGACTGCATGGGAGGAGAGGAAATGGCATCAACCAATCACTGAAAGGCCACACCTTAACATGCACCTAAGCTTCCATGAGTTGTTTACACACTGAACCTGAACAATTCCGGCTCTGCCCACTCAACTTCCTCTCAGGGCCATCTTTGCTACCCCCCACATATTCACCCTTTTTGTTTTAATGGCAGATCCACCTCCCAGTTAGTTATCTTTTTCCCCTCCTCTGTAAAGGTTATTTTAACAGGATTACATTTGGCCATGCAGGGGGTTGGAGGCAAGGCTGGGGAGAAGGAGGGCCCTTATGCATAAGAGCCTCTCCCAGTTACCTCTCATCCCCACCTAGCACAATAATAAACATTAGCCCCACCACAGCTAGAAATGTCCCAAGCAGTAAAATTTCAAACAAACTGTAGAAATAGCAAAGCAATCCTGGGCACCTGATGTCTTTCAAGTAAGCCAGTTCCTTGTACGTGCCTACAAGCGAGCACAGGGGTCAAGATGACCTTTAAGCTTTACTGTCAGCTCCCAACACCCTGTCGTCTTTGTCTAAAGAAGAGAACCCACCTGTCTTAGGTTGGGTAGATCGCCTTGTCTGTCTTACCCGTCATCGGGAACTTCTTCAGAGCAAAGCTGAAGGCCCTGTCTTAGGTTGGTAAGACTGGCACCCCCTCTTACCCGTCTCTGGCTGCGGTTCCTCTCGGGGAAATTTATTTACTTGGAGCTTGATCTTATGTAACTGGCTGGCTCATAAGAGTTTTGCATTGCACGTATAATGCAAGGAAGGCATAGAAAAAGCATCAGCAAAAGCATTCCCAGGTCAAGCAATGTCAGCCCTTTAACTTTAGGGATGGGATAGCAGTCTTTGCCACTTTAGAGTCCAGAGGTGGGGCTTGTTCTAGAGCAGGTTTTAGACATATTTATAGGACCCATAACAAAAGGTAGTTGCACAAGCAATTAGTAAAAGAACAATTAGAGCAGGTAACATTAAAATAGATAGCTCCTAAAAAATATGTTTTAAACAGTCCATAAGTAATGACATAGGGTGGTGATCAAAACGAAGGTCAGGCCACCAGGTCGAAAGGGCAGTTTCTCTTGTGGTGCTATTGATGATTTCCATATGGCCAGTGCTGATCACTGCCCAGGTCACCCGTTGAGGTTGATGTGGATTCCGTAGCCATTGCAGGGACTGGGAGGGTCAGGACAGCCATCAGCTTGATTATCACCATCTGCAATTGTTAAAGAACACAAGAGCTTCTCAAGGGCTGGTTGCCCTTGGGGATGGTTAGTTTATCCTTGGGCATCCTCCTGTATAGAGGAAATGGGTAAAAACTTAAGGTTCCTGGCAGGAATCCAAATGGGAGCTGTCTCCCCTATGGGAAAAAAGCATCCAAATCCCCTGCCCATAGTAACTAGGGGGTCAGGTCCTCTCCATTGTTGTGTCAGGGGGTCCTTCCACATGACTTTCACTTGGGGCTTAGGGTTTAGTTGTCTCCAGTGCTTCTGAAATCTGGATTCAGTTGCCACTTTTGACAAATTTAAAATGTTAATGGTAAATAAAGCTATCTGTAACTGTATATGGAGGCTAACTCCCTCTTTTTTTGTTTTAATAATTGCTCCTTAAGACATTGATGATTTCTTTCTATAATTTCTTGGCCTTGGGGATTATAGGGAATTCCTGTAGTATGATTAATATGCCATCTGTCAAAAAACTCTGACATTGCTTTACTAACAAAACAGGGTCCATTATCGGTTTTAACTTGTGCTGGTAGACCCAAGGTGGCAAAGCAATGAAGAAAATGTGCTTGTGAATGTTTAGTCCTTTCTCCTGTATGTGTTGTGGCCCAGCATGCTCCTGAGTAGGTATCTATAGAGACAAAGATGTATTTAAACTTACCAAAGGCTAGGAAATGAGTAATATCTGTTTTCCAGAGGACATTAGGTTTAAGGCCTCTGGGATTTACCCCTGGTGGTTGTAAAGGGGGTACTTTTAAGAAGGGCTGGCATGTTTTACAGGTATGTACCACCCTTTTGAGGTCCTTTACAGGAATCTGAGGAAATCTATGCTGAAGACCTCTCCAATAAATGTGGTTTAAGTCATGCAAACAGGTAGCCTCTTGTAACGTTAATGCTTGCGGGCCAGTAGCTAACTGGTCCACACACTTATTGCCTAGGGAAAAAAATCTAGGAAGTTTTTAATGCCCTCTCAAATGTTGAATATGAAGGGCTTCCAGCCCTTCTAATAGGCCCTTAAGGGTAACCATAAGAGGGGAAATAGGGTTTTCATCCAGCTTGATATGTGCCTGGGGAATATGAGGGAGCACGTTAATCATATATAGGCTATCCGAATACAAATTAAAGGGTTTTTGAATGTCCTGAAAGACCATAATTATGGCCAGCATTTCTTTATATTGTGCTGACCCTTGACAAGGTTGAAATCTTTGTTGGCTTGGGGTCTTTTGTTGCTCCTCAAAGGCTGCATACGCAGAGCCTGCTTTACTTCCATCAGTGAAAACGTGGAGGGCGTCAGGAATAGGTGTAGAAGAAAATAGAGATGGCATTTTGAAGGAAAGTCTCCATAACATGACAGTCCATTTGGATTGCCCATAATGGCATTCAATTTGGCCTAGAAACCCCTCCAAGGAGAGAGCAAGACGAGCGTTGGCTGAGAGAGCCACTTAACATCTGCCATCCAAAAAGGAAAAACAATGGAGTGAGGGTCAAGCCATAAAACCTTTGGGCTTGGGTCCTTCCCTTGACAATAACATCCGTGAGTTGGTCTGCTTGAGAGTACGCCCGAGGCATGCCACCCAGCGGAGTGTGAACCCACTCTAATGGCTCCCCATTTTGAGTTAAAACTGCAGAAATTAACTTGACACCTGCAAACAACCAAAGAGAAATGGGCTCACAATTAGAATACCTCTTTAGAGAAACTTCATCCATGGCTTTTTGGAACTGCAAAAATATTGCCCTATGGCTGTCTGTAATTGTAATAACTTCTTGTGGTGTCCTGTCTTTTAGCAGGGCAAATAAGGGCACAAGACTATCTTTAGGGACAGAAACCCATGGCAACAGCCAATTGATTTCCCCTAAAAGACTCTGAAGTTGGGTTAAGGTTAGAGAGGCTGGAATATCCAGCAAAGGCTTAAGGGGGTTGGCCTGAGTCAAGGTAAGGTGGGTCCCGAGCACCTTAAAAGGGGCTACCTTTTGAATTTTATTAAGCGCTATGGTAAAACCCCCTTTTTTTTAATATGCCGAGAACCTGGGCCAGAAGGCCCTCCAGGCAGCTTGGGTCTTGGTGCCCCAGAATTATATCATCCATGTAGACATAGGCAAGGGTGGTATCTGAACCCAGCACAGGCCCTAAAAGTGTGGTCAGGTATTGTTGGCAAAAGGACGGGCTATTGGCCATTCCCTGTGGCAGCACCATCCATTCAAATCTCCGATCAGGCTGGGAAAAATTAAGAGAAGGTATACAGAAAGCAAACTTCTCACAGTAATCTAGATGCAGGGGGATAGAAAAAAAAAACAGTCTTTAATATCAATCACAACCAAGGTATATTCTGAAGGTATAGCAGGAGTCCAGGGCATGCCTCTTAGGGGCATTCCTACTAGCTCCATCCTTGCATTTACCTTACATAGGAGCATATGCCAGGTCCCAGAGGTTTTTTGAATAACAAATACCGGTGTGTTCCAAGGACTTATAGAAGAGCGAATATGCCCAAGGTTTATCTGTTCCTCCACCAGAAGGTGGAGGGCTACAAGTTTAGGTTTGGTCAATGGCCACTGCTCTACCCAGATTGGGCTTCCCGGCTTCCACCTAATGGGAGGTACTTGGAGGGCAGTGGCCTTTAGGATTGGGGGTGCACCTGAGCGGGTCCCTTTTGTTCTTCTCTGTGATTATGAAAGTTAAAAAAATCCCTTTCCTTAACTCCCTCTGGATCCTGATTACACCTTTGTGCTTCTTCCCCATCCAGGATATCATCATAGCATGCTCGATGGTCTGTAGTGACCACAGCAACCATTTGTCTTAGCATGTCTTGCCCTAGTAAATTGGCAGTGAGGTTCTTTGCCACTAAAGGGAGTATCTTTCCCTGTTCTCCATCTGGGCTAGTCCATGTCATAAGGGTAGCCGTTTCTTTGGATGGGGAGTTACCCCCTACCCCCAATATCGGGGGCCCAGGTGCAAGCTTCCAGTCCAAGGGTACTTCCTCCTCCCTGAGTATGGTTTGGTCTGCCCTGGTGTCAATTAAGCAGTGAAACCTCTTTCCGCCTATGAGGATACTCATTTTAGGGTGGAGTCCTTCCACCAGGGAGACTGTCCAATGGACCTGAGCCGTCCTGCCACGAAGCTGCCTGGGCCTCACAGCAGAGGAGGTTCCTCCTTGAGTTAACGGGGCTGGAGGATGCCCCTCTCCTAGTTTAAATGTTTCCCATCTAAATCAAACTTGGATCGGCAATCCTTTTTCCAATGATATCCCTTCCTGCACCTGGGGCAGGGTGTAGGGGGCAGTTTGGTCCCCCAGGGCCAGTTGGCGGGGGATTGTCATGTAGAGTCCCTCTTAAAGTGCCCCTCCTGCCCGCATTTAAAACAAGTCCCTCTCCCCATTGGTCTTGGAGTTCCTCAGCCCTGGGCTGCCAGCGGCTCAGTAATAGCCTCAGTCAATGTAGATGTCTGAGACTGTAAAGCTAAAGCTAGTGATTGGGACTGGAGCTGTTGTGTTCCCACATCCTTTGAGGCCACCACCCATCTGCTCAGGGAACTCTCTCTCAGTCCCGCGCAGGCCATTTGGTGGTCTACATTCATCCCTTCCCAGAGCAGCAGCTTTACAAACTGATCTCAGAGGTTCCCTGCCGGCAGCTTGCGGTGAACACTCTGTTGGACTCGGTCTATGAAATCAGGTAGAGGCTCACCCAGTTTTTGTCTCACTCCTGCCATGGGGGACTCAGTAGGCCCATCATCTAGTTTGTACCACGCAGCAAGTCCTGCCTGCCTTACCTGGTCACAGTATGGCCAGGTATTGCGGCCTGTTGGACGCCGGTAGAATAGGCTTCTCCAGTCCCTGCTAACATGGTATAAGTAATAGGTATTGCGGGTTGAGCCTGCCGGTTAGTCTCCGCTCACACTCTGCATTCCTCCTTAAAGAAGGCACACCATTTAATAAACTGAGCACTAGTAAGAACAGCTTTGGCCACATCCATCCAGTCCTTAGGGACACACGGATGATAGGCAATGTCCTGTAATAGGGTCTGGGCCCAGGGAGAGTTTAGGCCATCCTCCACCACCGCCTGGCGGAGCTCTTTAAGATCCTTAGCTTCCCATGGATACCATTCCAAGGGCCTGTTAGCCCCTGGTGCCAAAGTGACCGGATACGCTTGGGGAAGCGGATCATGTGGCCTAGAGTCTGGGCTCTTGGGTGGCCCTTCCTTTCCAGAGGAGGTCTCCGAGTAGGTTACTTCCCCAGCCCTCAGCCCCTCCAGTTGGTAGGGGTCTGGGACTTGGAAGTCCCTCTCGCAGGTCTCATAGGACGCAGTACCTCCCTTCCAATCGGGGGAATGGGGAGGGGGCCTAGGACTGTCCGGGGCACCTGAGTAGCTGCCTTTGCCCCTGCATGCACAGATAGTGCATTCCCGGTTGAGTTTGACCTTTTCCTTTTCCTTTTCACTTTCCAAGTCTTCCTGTACTCTTTCTAGGCCTAATGTTTCCTCCTCCTCCTATCTTCTTCTGTGATATAACATTACCCATATTTAGGGTTTCACTTACCCCGAAAGACTGCTTAGCCTCGGCCGGTATCTTTTCCTTTCGTGCCCCACGTTGGGCACCAGATGATGGGTCTTCGTCTGTCTTTGGACGGATGGGGTCTGAGGAGAGGTAATTGTGAAGTGCGGCCACTTGCCGGTTCCCCAGCCTTCCTTAGCCCAGGAGATAAACCAAGCAGGAACTCGTTTATTAACAGGGAGCATCCCCTTTTTAAAGCAAAAGACTGCGTGGGAGGAGAGGAAATGGGATCAACCAATCACTGAAAGGCCACACCTTAATATGCACCTAAGCTTCCAAGAGTTGTTTACACACTGAACCTGAACAAATCCGGCTCTGCCCACTCAACTTCCTCTCAGGGCCATCTTTGCTACCCCTCACAACTAGGTAGGACATTGATACATAAACCTGGCATTCTCTTTTTGAATATTTTTGTGGCCATCCCAGGGCTTAACCTCAAAGCCCGATGTATTCCTGAGCTATTTTGCTCAAGGGTGAGGCTCTACCATCACCACAGCTCCACTTACAGCCATCTGGTCATTAATTGGACAAGAGCAACTCCCAGGCTTTCCTGCCTGGTGTGGCTTGGATCTCCTGCTCAGCTTTCTCTCTCAAAGCTGGAGCTCTACCCTCTGGACCACGGCTCCTCTTCTGGTTCTCTGGTGGTTTATTGGAGATAAGAGTCTCACAGACTTTCCTGCTCGGCTGGCTTTGAATGGCGATCTCCTGCGAAGGGTTCAAGTGGCATTCCTCAGTTATTCCCCGAGGAGCCGCTCCACACAAACCCTTAGTCTAAATCTCTACAGGTACTAGAGAAAAATGGAAACATGAAGATGCTACTAATGTGTTCTAGATACTTAATATTGGAGACACAAAACACTCATAATTATTAGATCAGTTTATAGGCAAAAGGAGAAATGCAGACAGTATGAGGATCGTTCCAGATTTTGGTCCTCTCATCCTGAGACAGTAAATTAACTGCAGCTCAATGCTAAGTGACAGAACTGGCATGTCCTGTGGATATTTGCTCCCAAATCATCTGACACTCATTTCTCACTTTTGGCTTCAAACCTGTGACCAATCCCAGGGTAAGATGAGGAGAGAAAATCCTTCTCAAAAAAGCAGCTATAACAAACATTGGGTAGTTTACTTATAAATTCAAACCATTGGAATGACCCTGTTAAGAAGTCATATTGTCCAGATTAACAAATGAAGAAGAAGAAAAAAAAAATGAAGAAGAAAAGAAAGAAGGTGTCAGTGGATGCTGACTGTAATCCCTGCTCCTCAGGAGGCTAAGATGTAGAGAATCTGAGTTTGAATCCAGTCAGTGTAGGAAAGCCCATGACACTGTTATTTCTAAGAGAAATGAGGCTGTGAATCAAGATTAATGTACTACCTTTTCGCAAAAGGAGCTCAGGGACAACGTCTAGGCTCATAGTTCAACCTCAGGACCTGCCCACTCAAAAAGAGCCTGTATCTCCATGTCCTTGTGTATATATGGATATATTCCTATAGGTGAAGCTCCCAAGTAGCTCTGATGAGTGGCAACAAGCTAGGAAATTTGTATTCAATACAATGATTTCATAACAGAGAGTGTTTTGATTGCAGTGCATGTTCTGGGGCTCCTCTCACTGTTCCCAGTGTAATCTAAGGGTTTCTCTGCATCCCAGGTCTGCTGGAAGAAGTCACTCTCACTGTCTGGTCAGTCAGACAAAAGGCCTCAGTACAGTACAGCTGGGTAACAAACAACTCCATCCAGGCCAGTTAGTGAGGATGAGTGTGAATGAGCTCTGAAGGTCAGGAGAAAAAGGCTTGTTTTTACACCAAGCTAACTCTCTCCCCATTGCTCTGTTTTAAGAGGAAGGCTTCATTTGTGCAACTCCCATGGCAGACCAAGTTCTGGGCACTTATCCTGCCTTTGTGAGACTATATTCCGGTGTTCAGATACAGTGCTCAATATTATTCAGGAGTCCTTCTGGCAGGCAACTAGGGAACTCAACCTAATGAAATTTTTCATTGCCTGCAATGATGGGATTATGATGCCTCTCCTAGGTTTCTGCCAGCTTGGGAAATCCAAGCACATATCTGATATCACAAAACTTCCTGTCATCTAGGGCTGGTGAAGCTCATCAGGTTTTGGAAACTTTGACCTTTCCTATTTAGGTTCTGGATGGCTAGGTTTTGGGGTTGAACACAGGGTCTGGGTACTGACCAGGAGCTCAGTGCAGAAGCATAGTGCTTTATTATTTTGTGTAACAACTTCTGATGTGTGTGTGTGTGCGCGTGCACATGCATGTGCGCACACACATGCATGTGCGCACACACATGCATGAGTCCTGGAGCTTGAACTCAGGACCTGAGCACTGTTCCTAGTTTCTCTTGTGGAAAGATAGCTCTCTCCTACTTGAGCCACAGAGCCACTTCAGGCTTTTTTCTAGTGATGTGGTCCTGAGAAATCAAGCCCAGGGTTTCATAGATGCACAGCACTCTACCCCTAAGGCACATTCCCAGCCCTCTACATGAGGTTTGTTAGCTCATTTCTGTCTTTTTTTATTGTTGTTATCGGTTGTAGGAGTTGAAGTCTGGGCCTGGGTGCTGTCCCTGAGCTCTTCAGCTCAAGTCTTGTGCTCGCCACTTGAGCCACAGTGCCACTTCAGGTTTTCTGGTGGTCTATTAGAGCTAAGTGACTCAAGGACTTCCCTGCCCAGGGTACCTTTGAACCATGATTCTCAGATCTCATCCTCCTGAGTAGCCAGGATGACTGGCTAAGCATAAGCCACAAGCACCAAACTTCAACCTCAGGTTCTTGGTGGTTTATTGGAGATAATAGTCTCATGGGACCTTTTGTGTCTGGGATAGTTTGGAACCCAGATCCTCAGATCTCAGCATCCTGAAAAGGCAGGATGACAGACCTCAACTACCAACCCCTTGGTCATGGCCTCAGCTGCAAGGGCGTCCATGGCTCCACATGATTGAGTGCTAGCCATGAGCCCAAGAGGTAAGGTCAGAGCCTAGGCCTCGAGTTCAAGGTTGATGACTGAGAAGAAACAAAACAAAACAATTGTCTACAGGAGACAACTCACTAGTTTTCAGTAATACATAATTTCATCCCTGCTATGGGGACCTATCTGAGCTTCAATATTCTTTTTGTTGTTGTTGTTTAATTTTTATTTTTTGTGAACATACTTTACAGAGGGGTTACAATTACATAGGCAAGATAATGAGTACATTTCTTATCAAGCATTGCAGCCTCTTCCTTTGTTTACCCTTCACATCCCTTCCCAGCCTGCCCCCGCTCCCCCACCCAGTCCCCCCCCGTCCCCCCCCCCCGCACCAAAGTTGTAAAGTTCGTTTTCGACATGACAACTTGTACTTCTCATAGTTACAACGGGTCCACCTGTATCCTTAAACGACTTGTTTTCCCCATCTCCTCCACAAATTATACTGACATCAAATATAGTGAAAGAAGGGGTTATACTGTGGGGGAGGGACATACAAAGCAACAAAGAGATAATCTTATAAGTGCATTAGAAAAAAATGCATGAAATAACAAAGCATTAAAATACATATCTAAGGGTTCATTTTCCTAACATCACATTATCTGACCTTTTCTGCTTGATTCATACATATACTAGATATTGCAAATAAGGGAAACCATGGGAACTATGTTTCTTTGGGCTTGGCTTACTTCACTTAATATAATTTTTTCCAAGCCTTTCCATTTCCTAACAAATGGGGAAATGTCATTCTTTCTGATGGAAACATAGAATTCCATTGTGTATATATACTGCATTTTCTTGATCCTTTCATCTACTGAGGGGCATTTGAGTTGGTTCCATATCTTAGCTATGGTAAATACTGCTGCAATAAACATAGTTGTGCTGGTAGCTTTAGTGTGGTCTTGTTTGTAAACTTTTGTGTAAATGCCCAAAAGGCCTCAATATTCTTGTCTGCATAATCATCTCAGTTTTGGAGCTCTTACAAGGACAAGATATATGAATGCAATCGGTAAGTACACAGCACATGGCACTCTTTACATGACTCAGCACAGAGCATCCTGTGAAAGACTCAGCACCCAGCACCCAGTACAGGACTCAGCACACTGCAACCTGTGAAGGACTCAGCACACAGCAACCTGTGCAGTAATCAGAATGGAGCACCCTATGGAGGACTCAGCACATAGCTCTATTCCACAAGCTGTCATTAGAATTAGGGTGCTTTAATCAGTATTATCATTCTTTGAAGTAAATTTTACAAACCATTAAAGTTCACATCTAATGGTTTAGTGGGGTTTGTTTTTGGGGAGGAGGGGTTGGCCATGGGGTTTGAACTCAAAGCATGGGGATATTGTTCTAATAACATTTGCTTAAGGCTAGAGCTCTACCATTGGAGCCACATTTCAAAGAGTCTAACAAACTTCCTGCCAGGACTGGGTTTTAAAGCCCCTGAGAAGCTAGGATGCCGGGTGTAAGCCAGGATGACATGAATAACTCGTGGAGCTGGGTTGCAGTAGTTTACATCTGGCTAAGTCTGGTTAGGTGTCAGCTATCAGCATCAGACTCCTAGCTTGCTCTGTAATGAGGTATTTGAAGTTCAGTACTTCTATAATTGCAGTTAGAACATCCTCCCTTTTTTTGGCGGCATTCATGGGGCTTGAATAAGAGCTTAGACACTGTCCCTAAGTGTTTGTGTTCAAGGCTAACACTCAATTGATTGAAAGACAGCAGAATTTCCGGGTTTTCTGTTTATGTGGCACTAAGTTATCTAACCCAGGTTTTCATGCTTACTAGGCGAGCACTCAACCACCGATCCACAGGAGTGAATGAGGTAAAAATAGAGAGAGATTGCTGTATATAAATATTATATACACAAAAAGAGATGTCTGCATATTATTAAAATATAGATAATATTACTACCAACTATAGTTATTAAATTATGTCTCCATTTATTGATGTGTCCCAGTTAACTATTAATAAAGCATTAATAATTACTCAATATCCTGTTTTTGTTTATCATATATGTACATATATCCATACATATAATTATATATTTCATAGAATGAGACCAATGTGTATATATTATTAAATTATGCATCATGTGTTACTACCAATTATTAGGTATTTAATTATGTCTCCACGTACTTTTTATTCTCTTAATGCTTAATAAAATATTAATTAAACTTAATGAACATCCTATACTTATTGCATCTAATTTTACGCTAGAATGCTTCACTACTAATTCAATCTGTTTATCATTGATTGTAGTGACAATTCTTCCACCTATTACATTTCTTACCTTTATAAAATCTTATTACATAGCATATAGGTTTGCACTTGAATTATATATCCTACCTGACACTGAGCACTTTCACAGAAAAGGACAACATGTGTCACGCTTGGCTTCTCATTCCACGATTACATTTTTGGCAGTGTTAGGATCTAAACTCAGGGCCTAGAAGGCTCAATTCATGAATGGGTGACAGCCAGCACAGCAGCCTCTAGCCAATTCAGCTGCCATGCAGTGCACAGGCCTTGAGGTTGAGCCTGCCCCGTATGTTGACTTCAAATTGCACTTAGTGTAGTTATTCATTTTATTTTTTGTTTTATCATTTACCACTTATTTTATTGACTGCTATTACACATGGAATATTTACTACATTTATTACGTAGGATATAGATTTGCCTATGTATGAAACTTCATACCTGACACCCAGGACATTCACAGAAAAGGAAAACACGTGTCACCATGGGCTTCTTACTGCACGATTCAATTTTTGTGAGTGCTGGCATCTGAACTCACATCTTACAAGGCCCAATTCATGAGTGGGTGAGTGTCAGCATGCCAGCCTGGGGCATATGGAGTTGACAAGCATTTCCCACACCTGAGAACGAGCCATAGGGGTTGACAAAACAAGAACAGATTGACATGCAGATGGTAATACACAAATAAATACAGATCTTTATAGAGTGCCAGAGATATCTATACATTATGCAGTTATATAGGCTACATTCCTACCAATTCTTGGGTATTTATTCTGCCTCCTCCATGTAATTAACATTATTGTTTTCATCCTTAATGAATTATTAATTAAATCAACCACTGTCCAAACTATTGTGTCCATGTAATTAATAATATTTGTTTAATGTGTCCAAAAATATTCATTAAAATCCATCGGCCTCCTAAAATCAATCTCTAATTTTATAGTAGAATCACACAGGAACAACTAATTCAACCTTGATATTCATATACTTCTATCCTTATTCCTATGAATAGGAACGAAACTCTTAGCATCTCCCTCCATTGGTAGGGGTCAGGACTGGGCTTTGAACACAGGGCCTAGGTTGCCGTTTTGGCCTGTGGCTTCCCTGGAAGTCATCAGCCTTCACCATTGACAGGTTACCAACAGTTTTCAGTCGTGTCATTCAGACCAAGGATGGTCACCTTGAAAAGAAAACAAATGTAAAACCGACATCCATCTGCAGGTAGCCAGATTTTTATCTGTGTCTTTTTATTTATTTTTATTCCGGTCAGTCTTTGGGGCCAAGGAACCCAGGTTCAGCTGTGGGCTCAGTGGCTGCACCACAGCCTAGCATGATCAAAACTGAAGCAAAGTTGCAATGACCTGAGCTCAAGCCCTGTTCTTGACAAAATAAAAATAAATTCATACATACATACATACATACATTCAAAATGTTTAAAAACCAATGAGGCTCCTTGGCTTGGGATTCACGCCATTTTTTCTACCAGGCCTGGGATTTGAAGTCAGGGTCCGGGTAAAACTGCAGCACTGTGGGGGAAGGGGAAGCTCACCGTGCTGGAAGACAAGAAAATCAGGCTTTTTCCCAGGGGCTGAATTCAAGCTCTAGCACTCGAAAAAATAATATTCGTATACATTTTAAATACATGATTTATATTTATATACACATGATTACTGCATATTGCAGTTACTGTAGTTATTCATTTTATTTTGTGTTTCATTTATTGATTATATAGAGAGTATGATTACATGTATAACATTTTTTACATTCTATTACATAGGATATAGATTTGCCTACGTATTATACATCAATTCTGAGACCCAGGACTTTCACTGATAAGGAAAACAAGTGGGACAATTGGCTTCTTCCACCAGGATTAAGATTTTGGCAGTTCTGTGATTTGAACTCCAGGCCAAGAAGGCCCACTTCATGAATAAGTCAATGTTAGCAAACCAATCTGATGCAAATTAAGTTGTCGGGCAAATGTGGAGGACTTGTGTTTGAGGACTTGAAATCAAGCCATAGGTGTGGCCAATATATAAACATATGACTATGTATCTATGAATAAATTTATAGAGACTGATAGACGTTCATGTAGATTCTACTATATAACTCTATATAAAGAGTGATGTCTATATCTTATTTTTATATATTCTATTACTACCAATTATTTGGTCTAAAATTATGTGTCTATTAATTAATCACGGTACGAGACTTAATAAAGTATTCATCAATGACCTATATTTATTGCATACAATCTTATACTAGAATCACTAGCTAATTAGTAATTCAGTTGGTACTTGTCAAACATTCTATTAGTGTTCCTATAGATAGGAACGAGTTCTCTAGAATCTTCAGCCGTGTGTAGGTGGCAGTCGCAGCATCGAACTCAGGGCCTAGGTGTCTGGGTTGGGCTCAGGCTTCACTGATAGCCCGAGAGCCTTCGGCCATGAAAGGTCACGTACAATTTTTAAGCCTAGTCATTGAGACCCAGTATGGTCACAGTACAAAGCAAACAAATGTAAAACAGTTGTGTAAAACTTCCAGGTTTTTCCTCCACCATCTTGGTTGGTTTGTTTTTTTTGCCAGAGCTGGGAGTTGAAATTGTGTACTAGGATAGCTGGATCATCTGTGGGTGTAAAAGCTGCACCCCAGCCTAGGGTAATCAAGGTTGAAACAAAGTTGTGATGACCTGAGTTCAAGCCCCGTGCCTGCCCCCCAAAAAAGTTATGATACTGGCTAGGAATTTGGGCCATTTTTTCTGCCATACCTGGTATTTGAACTCATGAATTGGGTAACTCTATTGTGCTCTGGGTGAAGTGGAAGCTAACCTCCTGGAAGAAAAAATTTCAGGAGCATTTCCCAGGGTGTGAATTCTAGCCCCAGAACTGGCAAAAATAATATTTATATACATGTATAATGTATGTAATATATGTATTTGCATAGATATTACATATTGTACCTAGGACACAATATTTCCACAGAGAGGAAAACAGGTCAACATTGGTTTCTTTCCTCATGTATTGCCTTCAGCAATGCTGGGATTTGAACTCAGGGCCTGGAATGCCCAATTCACCAAGTGGTCAGTGTAAGCAGAGCAGCCTCAAACAAATTCATTGCCAAGCAGTTCCCAGGACCTGAGTTCTAGCCCCAGGAATGGCCAATATATAAATACATGTATAAATTGTTGCAAATATATATATATATATATATATAGAGAGAGAGAGAGAGAGAGAGAGAGAGAGAGATGTATATCCACTGTATATTTAAATATATAAATGCATTTATAGAATGTGAGATGTCTATACATTATTAAATTACATCTAATATATTCCTGATAATTATTAGGTATTAAATTATGCCTCCATTTAATGATGTATCATGGATTAAGGCATAATAAAGTGCTTCCTTGTGCAAAAGGAGCTCAAGGACAATGTCTAGACTCATAGTTCAAACCTCAGGGCCTGCACCAAAAAAAAAAAAAAAAGAGCCAGTAACCCCATGTGTCTGTGTATGTATGTATGTATTTCTATCAGTGAACATCCAGAGACATTATGAAGAAAGGCACCCTGCTAAGAAATTTGCTTTGAATAGAATGATGTCATAGCACAGAGCATGCTTTCAAGACAGTGCATGTTCCTGGTTTAAAAAAAAATTAAGACCCTGGCTTGGAATTTGCACCATTTTTCTGGCAGCTTGGGATTTGAACTCAGGGTCTGGGTAATTCTGTGGAACTGTGGGGGAGGGGAAACACCGTCTTTGAAGACAAGAATTCCAGACCAGTTTCCAGGGCCTGAATTCAAGCCCCAGAACTGGAAAAATTAATATTCATACATGAGATCTATTTACTTACCTGGGTTTAATCCATATGATATTTATTACCATTATTCATTTATTATTTATTTTATTTAGTATTTTACATATATAATATTTATTTCATTCATCACGTCTTATCACATGGATTTATTTGCATATGGATTCTACATCATACTGAGACCCAGGACTTTCACCAAGAAGGAAAAAAAATGGGTCAAAATTGGCTTCTGACTCCACATATAATCTTTTGACTATGCTGGGATTTGAACTCACAGCCCACAATGCCCAATTCATGAATGGTTCAGTTGTGGAACAAAAGCCTTTGGCAAACTGAGCAGCCAGCCAGTGCTAAGGACCTACAATCTGGCAATAGTAGTGGCAGATAGATAGATAGATAGATAGATAGATAGATAGATAGATAGATAGATAGATAGATAGATAGATAGATAGATAGATAGATAGATAGATAGATGTGTAGTTTGCTATATATGAGAGAGAGAGACAATGTGAGGATATTAAATTATATATATTATGAATTATTAGTTATTAAATTAGGTCTCCATTTAATGAAGTATCATGGTTTAATACTTATTGAAGCATTGGTGTAAAAAGAGTCAGTATTCCTTAATTAGGAGAATCATACCATGGTGCTAGAATGAAAGACATAATCCAATACTTTTTGGGTGGCATTCTATAAGAGAATCATGAACTAACTGCAAATTTAATTGTTACTTTTATAACATTCCATTAAGCATTCCCATGGATAGGAATGATTTTCTCATGATCTCCCTCCATTTGTAGGTGGTAGTCCTGGCATTTGAACTCCAGGCCTTGCAAATGCAAACCATTAGAATGACACTGTGAAGATTTCAGTTTGCCACATTGAAAAAAGAACAAGAAGAAAAGAAAGCCAGGTGTCAGTGGATCCTGCCTGTAATCTTAGCAATTCAGGAGGTTGATAGGTAGAGAATGCCAGTTTGAATTCAGCCAGGACAGGAAAGTCCACCACACTCTTATTTCTGAGGGATCACAGGAATACAAAATCCCCATGAGTGGGGCTATTGCTCAAGGCCCTAGGTTTCTGGAAGCTTGCTAAATCTAAGCACATGTGTAATATCACAATGCTTCCTGCCATCTAGGGCTGGTGAAGTTCATCAGGTTTTGAACTTTTGACCTCTCCTAGTCGGGCCCTGGGTGGCTAGGTTTCGGGGTTGAACACAGGACCTGGCTGCTGACCATGAGCTCAGAGTACAAGCTCAGTGTTGTACCATTTGCTGTTACAGCTTCATTTCTAGTATCTGTTGTGTGTGTGTGTGTGTGTGTGTGTGTGTGTGTGTGTGTGTGTGTTTATGTGTATGTGTGTGTGCACATGTATTTGTGTTTATACACTTGTCCTGTAGCTTGAATCCAGGACCTGAGCACTGTACCTGAGATTTTCCTATACAAGGATAGTCCTCTACCACTTAAGCCACACAGCCACTTCAGGCTTTTTTCTAGTGATGTGTTACTAAGGAATCAAACCCAGGGATTCATACATGCAAAGTATTCTACCCCTAAGACATATTCCCAGCACTCCACTTCAGGTTTCTTTCTTTCTTTTCTTGGAAGTTGGAAGAATTGAAGTCTAGTCTTGGGCTCTGTCCTTGAGCTCTTCAGCTAAAGCCAATTGTTCTACCACTTGAGCCACAGCACACTTTGAGTTTTTTAGTGGGCCACTGAACAGAAGCATCTCAAGGAATTTCCTGCCCAGGCTGGCTTTGGACCGTGATCCTCAGCTCTCAGCATCCTGAGTACTTTGGATGAAAGGTGTGAGTCAGCAGTACCCAGCTTATACTTCTATTTTCTAAGTGGTGAATAGGAGATAAAAGTCTCATGAGACCATTTGTGTCTGGGATGGTTTTGAAGCCATATGGTCAGATCTCAGCTTCTTGAGTAGACATGACAGACCTCAGCTACTACACCACTATACCGTAACAAGCAAGTGCATGGGGTCAGCGGCAATGTTGGCTAACCACCTGAACCATCCTTAAACATGGACCAAGGAGTCTAACCCATGCGCTCAAGTCAGGGGTTTGCGCCAAAGCTGCCATGGCACAATGAAAGTGAAGGCCGGCAGGGTCACTTGGGTGCAGGGTAGGCAGTCATCTGTAAGGATTTCCCTGCTGCGTGTTGCACTCTCCCCCATGCCCTTGTCTCCCGCTTTCACCTCCCCTCCCTCCCCCTGCCGGCCAAGGTGGGATCCTAAGCACTCTGCACCTCAGAGAACAGACCAACCAGGAGTGTTCTGGGAGCACCTCAAGAAGGCAGAGCAAGGTGTGGCTTTTCACACTGACCTCCCTTTCCGTGGAGAGAGCCAACCCCTGTGCTGATAACAAGTCATGGGAAGAGAGGGGCAAGATCAGGGCACCCCCCCCTACTCCAGCAAGTACAAGTCCCCGACCTCATGGCAAGGGCGGGGAGAGACCAGCCAGACCCGGTTGCTGCACCCCTGCCTCCTGCACACGACAGGCATGGTGGGACGGTGAGGGCAGGGGCCCGCGGGCAGAACAAGAAGAGTGGTCCCATTCGCAATGAATGTCCGTCCCTCACCTGGCACAACCTATGCCTGGGCCTGAAGGAGATCGCAACATCTCCACATTAATCACACCAAGGGTATGGAGAAGACAGCCACATGGCACTTGGGAGGCAGTGGCCCAGGAACGCAGCTTCTGAGAGGGCCAGCCTGGGATAAACGTAGCCAGGACAGACACCGTTCATGAGTAATGAACGAAGCAAAATAAATTAAAAAATAAAAATAAAAAAGTGAAACCAAGATGGAATTTGCACGAACAAAGCACTCTGAACCTGAGAAAACTGCCGATAAACTGGTAACCCGGGATAGGTCCCAAGCAGACAGGGGCGGCAAAGTCGGCCAGCCTGCCCTCATGACCTCTGCCACACATGGCGCCTCTCCCCTCCCCCACCCCAACATTTCCAGAAAAGCGCAAGTGAGAGCTTGTCCCACTGTCTGCCTACCCTTTCTTTTTTTTTTTGGTTGTTTGTTTGTTTTCTTTTCTTTTTCCCCTGATGGAAATGAGAAAACACTGCCAAAGATGGGTCAGGTCCAGGAAGAGACAAGCTGGGAGGAACCCTGCTCACTTGTGAAATTCATGAGCCAGGAGCTCAAACACAGCTAGTCCAGAGGAGGCTGCATGCCTCACCTGCCTGCACAACACACTGTCTCCACTCCACCCCTCACAGGGAAAGGGGAGGGGGAAGGCCAGAGAGAGGTTTCTTCTAACACAGAGATGTTAGGTACGTCACACACACAGGTCTGGAAAACTATGGTGACAGTGCAATGGGAAGTGTGAGTCCACTCACGCATCAATAAATGACAGGAAAGTCAAACAAGAGCCCCTGGGTGAGAAAGGAAGGGGAGGTGGCACCCGTGGGACACTTATCCCGGGCACCAGACGGAACGACCTTCTGATCTTTCCTCCTCAAATCTGTCCAGACAGCTAGCCTTTTCTAATAGGCTTTTCCACTCTCTCTGGAGCAGTTCAGGGCATGAGGTGAGGAATCTAAACCCTAGACACGTATGTTGAAGGGTAGAGGCATCATCACTCACATGACTGTGGTGGACCAGGACTTGAGCAGGGTAGTGCACAGTGTGTGGAGGGGGGGCAGGTAGGAAACCCCAGGAGGAAAGACAGGGAAAGAATAGGGGCCCTGTTCCAAACATAGTGGAGGGATCAGAGGGGCAATCTTATCTCCCGGTGGTGATGCATGGTTAGAACCCGCAGACCAGGCATACTTCTCTTTGGGGTTTGCAATGGGAACATATGCAGGCAGAAGTGTGCCAGGACACACATCTCTTCACAGACAGGTAGACAGGCAGAGCCAGGGGGTCAGGCATGGCAAACACCCTATTCCATCAACACACACACACAAACACACACACACGTTACGGTGTGTGTATAATATCCACAAGGTAAAAGTTTATTCATCCATTCTCAAAAGAATAGGAGTAAGATTATGTCAGTTGCAGGGAAATAGACCTATGGACTACGAGCGGGGCAGGGGTTGGGGGGTTGTGGAGGCCAGAAGAACCAAGAACAGGTGATGCCAGAGGAAGACAGACTGGCAGAAAGACAAACAGACCGACTGACTGACCAACAGCACGTGTTTTTTCTCCTATGTGGATACTAGACCTAAACTATAACTGGACATAGTAACCTACATAGCACTCTGGGAAAACACAGTGTGTGTGTCCCCGTGTGTGTGTGACACATATACTCTCCTTTTGTCAGAAGGTATAATTTCTCTGAACATTTAAGATATTGCAGATAAGACATAAGACGTAATATCTATAAGTAGCACAACTGTGAATGTACTATAATAACTAGACATGTTAGGATTAAAGTTGGAATTAGGAGGATAGAAATGTATCTGTAAAAATGCTATTGGTCGTTATTACAAGTACATTTGGTTTAGGATATTTCTGAAAACACCGATTGATCTTTCTTGGGATGATGGTCTATGATCACACTAATAACCACTTAAAAGCCAGATCATCTGTTGGATACATTTCAATTGGTTTATATTGCATCCTCAAATATTTTTCTCTTCTTTTTATTCTATCTTCTCAATAAAGATCCAGTGGTATAAAGCTACTTTTATGCCCTTAATATTACATAACTGAAGTGATCTGCTTTGTTTTGCAGCTTTCTCAGCTTAATTCACTGAGGCCTATTTAGTCACACATGATGAGAGGTCCAGAAACATCTTTGGGGACACAGATGGCTTTTGTGTAGTAGGAAGACCCTTACTCACGCAGGCAGCCCACGTAGTCATCTGGAGTGACAGAGCCCACCGCAACAAAGTTGTTAATAAAGAAGCAACTTTATTGAGAAGGTTCCTACACTGACTAGCCAGGGCCGCAGCACAAGCTCGGGTGCTGATACTGCGACCCTGAGTAGCCCACGTACTTAGGTTTTTAAAGGCAAAATTCATAAGGTCAAGCCTGTTCATGCAGGTGACCAATGAGGTTGTCACACACCGAAAAGATTATACTAGACCACATGCAGGTGGCCAATGAGGTTACACTTTGTCACATAATGGCTGTTTAAACTTTTGGTTTAAATGACTCACGAATTCAATGGTAAGTTGGAGCTTACAGTAACCATACACAAAGGAGTTTAGTGGAGTTTCACATAAACAGGTGAAAAAGGTGGAGTTTATGATAAGCTCAGAATTTTGCCAGTATGAGCCAGATTACTGGCTATCTGTTTAATCATTCAGACCTTAACAGAACAATGAAGGTGGGTTAAGTTGTTAAGGGGAGGGGAACCTAGAGGCATTCTTTCCATTCCAAGAACTGGGCTGGATGGAACCAAGGTCGAGTTAACCTTGTTTAGTTTTTTTTTCTTCCTAAAACCGCTAAAACAAAGGCAAAGCCTGGAAAGAACCTGTACCAGGCTCCTCTCAGGGCCTACTTCATTTTGTAAAGTCTATTTGGGGAAATAGCAAATATAATCTACCATGTCCTAAAATGTAACAGATTATCTCTATGGGACGGATAGAAATATCTAGATGTACCCTGTCACCAGCCAGTTATTTTAATTTACTTAAGGGAAATCAAGTGAATAAAAGACTATTGGTAAGTTTATAAAAACAGGTAGCCGAGTAAAACAGCACCATGTGAAGAACGTAAAAATATATAGACAGCCCCTAACATCCATTGTCACTTCTGTACCTTTGCTTGCTAAAAAATCTGCTAAAACCTTGAGGAGTGGAGTGAAAGAGGCAGAAAACTGGGCTGCCCTCATCAAAGTAGGCAAGTACCACCTGAATGAATTTATTAAAAGGCATGGAGTAAGATTAATGCTTAATGTAATAGAAATTAGAAGTTATGATTACTAACTGCTCATTTTTGCTTCTGTATGAATTGCTTTGAGCTAGATGATTTTATAGTTTTTGTATGATTTTAACTGTGACTGGTTTGAGTTAATCAGTTCTGGAATGTCAGCCTGGGAGCCTAGAGATGCTTGGTAAAAGCCTTGACCAAGGGCGCAAAATCCTCAGAATTCTCCCCACAGCTGCAATGCCCTTCCTGGAGGCCAGGGCAGTAAGGCCCTAGGGAAGAAATATAATGTTTTAAGAAACCTAAGCAACTCCATTTTTGTTTAACACTCCATCTCAGTTCTGTGACTTGACTTGTGATCCACTTTAGTCCCAATGCTAGGATTTTATGACAGAAAGCCATGCACAATTCTTGGAGCCATAGATGGCGTTTGCTTAAGGCAGATGTTAGCCCCCAAGTGGTGTTGCCCCCCAGCCACCTAGGACTAAGAGTTTCTGACCAACTGGTACTTCAGAGCCCAGGGCGAGACATGCCATGCATTCTGTTGATCCAGGTGTGACTCATAACCATTTTTGGTCAAGCTATGGATCAAGGACATTTTTCTGTAAAGGTCAACCAATCATATTTGCCCAGATTAGCTTGCTTTAAATGTTAACCAGTCATGTAATTTCTTATGTAAAAGTTCCTTAAAGTTGTTTGTTCAATACTATAAAAACTGTGCTGATTCTATCCTCAGGGCCTCTTAGCGTCACCAGTTACCATGTGCACAGAGGACCAAGCTCGAGCTTGCAATAAACTGGTTCTTTGTTGCTTACATTGATCGTGGTCTCTGGTCTTCTGGGGGTCCCCGAATGCTGGTGTAACAAATACATTTGGTATTCAGGTAAGGGATAGGTTTATTCAGACCACCTGCTGGAACCAGATAAGGTTGGCACGCCACGTGGCTAGCAAAGACCTGGAAAAGAGAGCTGGGAAAGAGCTGGGAAAGAGAGCTGGCAAAGAGCTGGGAAAGGGAGAGAAAAGAGCTAGAAAAGAAAAGGCATCTGGGCCTTGGTTAGGCCTTATCTAGGGTAAGTGAGGAGAAAGGTGTAACCACATCAAATTCAGATGTGACCTCAGCAGATGAAGATGTGAGGTCTTCCAGCTGTGCCAGTTGCCTAGGTAATGCAAGTACTGGGTGGAGACTTTGTTGTGAAGAGGGTGGAGTCTTCTTGCCATCCAGGAGCAGAACTTACAACTATATAGTTCAAGAAATTTTATTCTGATATGTATATAAAAAGTTTACCTCAGTGGATGAAGACATTTGCATGAAATTGCACCTAGTGCAGCAATTGATATTTATAACTCTCCCTAAACTATCGCATTGCATTTTTTCCATTTTCTTGGCACTCCTTCAGAAATGTTCCCAAGTCTCATTTTTTTACCCACTTCAGCCAATGGGACCCTTTTTCATAATACTGATGTAAAGACATTTGTGTTACTGTTTATAAATTACAATCATAAATAAACTGGTACAGTTTGCTCGTAAGACGTAATATCCAAATGAATTCCAGGATACAGAAGCCTAGGAGGTCTGTTGCTACAGTTGGCTGTGGCAGGGGTGGCGGCAGCGTTTGTTTTGAACTTTGGGTTTTTCTTTTTCTTTTCGGTAGGGTGGGAAAGGGGGGCGGAAATGGAGGGAAGCAGGGCAACCCAAAGCAATATGGTTTTTGACATGCACTGTGTGGAAAAATCACCTATGCAACTGGTGGGCAGGGATGTGAAGGGAGAAACTGGGGGAGCAAGCAAAAGAAGGGGTAACCATGTCTAGAAAATAACAAAAAGTAAAGACACACCCCCTGCGGTCCCCCCTCCCCCCTCCACTCGGCCCTGCCTTCAAGAAAATTTCCTTGTTTGCTGTTTTTTTTCTTCTGTTTTATTGTAAATAAAGCCTCAGAAGAGAGCTGGCAATACTTCATCACTATTCTCTTCGCCAGCCTCCTCCATGAGCCCCGAATCACTCTCCGTCACTCCATGAAGTGTCCAATAGTTTGCACCCCAGAACAAGGGAAAAAATGTCAGACTCAAGATCAATCAAAACAGAACTCACACTTAGGAAGGTCTTGTGAGGAAGGAACACCTCCCCTCCCAGGTACACACACCCATACGCCCCAGCATCCCTGCCCACACAGGTCATGAATGGCAAACCCTATCCCACCCGGGCCAGAGATTCCCTATCACACAGAGAGACAGACAGACAAATCACGGGGTGTGGAGAGAGTCGGAAAATGAAAAAAATATTTTCCCGGCTTGACCTATGAATGGGCCTGGGTTGGCATTTTGTCCTCTGGGCCCTACAGTCAATCCATGGAGATCGCTCCTCTCTCCTCATCACTGTAATCCTATCTGATATTTGCCAGAGATGAACGTGCTGTGGGGACACTTTGGTTCATCGATCTAAACTAGGGACCAGAGGTGGGGTTAGAGGGGAAGCCTAGGAAGACTGTTGCTATAGTTGGTGGTGGTGGTGGTGGTAGTGCAAAGGTAGATTACATGTTGCCATGCATACCTGTGCCTGTGTGGTAGGAAACAGCAGCAAAGATCAAGGGGTACAGGGTGTGGGTGGTGGTTGTGGTGGTGGTGTGTGTGTGTATGTGTGTGCACGCAAGCGTGCATGTACGCTCCAGTCCTAGGGCTTGAACTCAGAGCCTGAGTGCTGTCCCTTGGCTCTTGAGCTCAAGATTGGCACTCTTCCATTTGAGCCAGAACTCTACTTCTGTCTTTTGGGTTGCTTAATTGAAGACACGAGGCTCACCAAAGTGCAATGCCTTTATACCTCTGATCATATAACAAGAAGTCTTCCCCTTTCTTTGTATTTGTTATCGTCGATGTTGCTTTGTTTTCTCTACTTTTTTCCCCCTTGTTTCTTCCTTCATCTATTTCCATGAGAGCCAAGAAATGGAGGGACCAAGAGTGAAGAAGTACAGCAGTGGCACTCACTAGACACTATGTTGGAAGTGAAGACACAACCTGTGGGTGGGGAACACAACTTGAGGGAGGGAAAACCTGTGAGAGAGCCAGGGAAGGGGTGAAACTGTCCAACAAAAAAAAGTACTCTTATTTTGGGGGTGGGGGAAGATGGGAGGGCAGGGATGGTAAGGGGAAACAAAGGAGGAGGCAACAATGCTTGATAAGAAATGTACTCATTTCCTTGCTCATGTCATTGTAACCCCTCCATACGTATTTTCAAAATTAAAACAACTTATTAGCCGGGTGCCAGTGACTCATGCCTATAATCCTAGCTACTCAGGAGACTGAGAACTGAGGATCACGGTTCAACACCAGCCCAGGCAGGAAAGTTTGTGAGACTCTTATCTCCAATAAACCTCTAGAAAACCGGAAGTGGTGCTGTTGCTCAAGCAGTAGAACGCTCGCCTTGAGTTGAAGAGCACAAGGACAGCGCCCAAGCCCAGAGTTCAGTCCCCATGAACGACAAAAAAAAATTTTATTAATAAAAAAGTAGGGCTGGGAAGGTGGCTCAGTGGTAGAGTGCTTGCCTTGCATGCCTGAGTCCCTGGGTTTGATTCCTCAGCATCACATAAGCAAAAGGAAAGAAAGCCGAAAGTGGTGCTGTGGCCCCAGTGGTAGAGTGCTAGCCTTGAACTGAAGAGCTAAGGGACAGCGCCCAGGCCCAGAGTTCAGGACCCACGACTGGACCCCCCCCAAAAAAATTACTCTTCTTACCACACTTATGCAATGTAACCGTTCTTTTTTCTTTTTTTTTTGTGGGTGGTGGGACTTAAACTCTGGGCCTGGGAGCTGGCCCTACGCTCTTCAGGTCAAAGCCAGTGCTCTACCACTTGAGCCACAGCACCACATGCGATTTTCTAGTGCCTTATTGGAGATAAGAGTCTGGTGACTTTCCTGCCCTGGCTGGCTTTGAACTGTGATCCTCAGATCTCAGCCTCCTGAACAGCTAGGATTACAGGCATGAGCCACAGGTGCAGGCTGGCGTACTGTAACCCTTATGCATGTCACCATTTCCCTAACAATTTGTAAAAATCAAAAGAGAGAGGGAAGGGAGACAGCATCCCCTCCTGCCCGACAAAAATGGAAATGGAAGCCACAGTACGTAGCAGCCTGAGAAGTGAAACCCAAGAAGCTTCTAACCGAATTGAGATTCTTTGAATGTTTGTGCGATGTTAAGTCACTAATCCTCACCTGTGTTTGGTGACAAGAAGAACTCCATACCAATAGTCTACCTTAATACATGAGCACAGGGAAGGAATAGTTTATTCAGGTGATCTAATCAGTCACACTAATGGGCCTGTGTGTTGGTTGGTCTGTGTGTGTGTGTGTGTGTGTGTGTGTGTGTGTCTGTCTGTCTGTCTGTCTGATTGTTGATTCAGGGGACCTAGTTGGACTTGTGGATCTCATCTCTCGATCCCTTTCCATCTCTTCCTCTGTGTGTCTTTCCATCGGTCGCTGGGTCTCTGTCTCTGTCTCTCTGTTTCTGTTTCTCTGTCTCTTTCTCTCTGCCTCTCTGTCTCTGTCTCTGTCTTTCTCCCTCTCTCCCCACTCTCCCTCTCCCTCTCTCTCTCTCTCTCTCTCTCCCTCCCCCCCACTCTCTCTCTCTTTCTTGCTTGTCTTTGTGGACTCCTGGAAGAATTGTATTTCAGGCCCAGGGGGCTCTGCTTACTCTACTTGCCATCCTGGAACCTGCCAGAGGCAAATTCTTCCTCAGTGACCCCAAAGGAAGGAGGGAGTAGGAACCAGGACCCCGAAATAGACTCTTATCTCCAATGAATCGCCCACCCTGTCTGCCTACCAGCCCATGTCAACCCACACAGAACATGAACGCCCACATGAGCTGAAGAACATGCAAGACTCAGTTTAGAGTCTTCTCATTTTGAACGTTGACACTCAGTCTGTAAACAAGATGGATGCCTCTTTCCCTGCTGCTGCCATTTAGGCCCGAGGTTTTAGGGAAGCACTCTACCACCCAGACACATTCCCAGCCCACGTCCTTGAGAATGTCTCAAGGATCGATGGCTAATTTTACTCAATCATCATCTGGTTTCCAGAAGGAGAAAATGCCTCTGCCCCCCTCCTGCAGTCCCCCCCCCCCCGGGTGTCTTGCACACAAGGTGGCAGTCCTTCTTATGATATTGGAGCTGCTACACCACACCACACCACACTGTGGCAGAAAGTTCCTCCTATTGATTGTCTGGCCTCAGGAATTAACTCTCTCCCCAAGCTGAGATGAGCCTAGGCCACTTTTCCTTGGGAAAGGATATCCATGAGGACAAAAATAAGACCAAAAACAGAGCAAACTTATCCATAAGACAGGTAGAGCACAAAACCTCTTGGTTGGTAAAGAAAAACCGCAGGCAAAGGCTAACCAGCCGGGTGGTGCTGGTGGCAATGGCTCACTGCCCATAATCCATCTGAGGTGCTGAGTGAGGAGGCTGAGACCTGAGGATAATGGTTCAAAGCCAGCCCGGGCAGGAAAGTCCTTTTGAGACTGTGCATCTTGATGAGTCACCCAAAACGCCAGAAGTGGAGGTGGACTTGGGGGAAAATGCCCTAGTGAAGATTTCCTGGAGGCTGAATTAGTACTGTGTAATGAAAGAACACAAGCTCCCAGAGGACAGTACTTTACCTCTGGTTCTGGGCGGGCAGAACCCGGTGCAGACTCATTATGGTGACAAGAAAAAAAAATCACAGAGGTGGGCTGGGAATATGTCTTAAAGTGCTTGAAGCCCTCAGTTCAATTCCCCAGTATCACATAAACAGAAAAAGCCAGAAGGGGCACTCACCTTGAGCAAAAAGAAACTCAGGGACAGTGCTCAGGCCCGGAGCCCAAGCCCTGGGACTGGCCAAAAGGAAAAAGGAAAAGCAAATGATGATAATAATGAATTATAACATATATGTATGTGTCTGTTAGAACTCTCACTACCCACTACCGTGTTGGTGAGGACTGACTGACTGACTGACTGACCAGACCTATGTTTTGCTCCTCCTGCCACCCCATCCACCTTGTCGACGGCAAACCTCCGCCATCTAATGGTTGTTTTGGGAATTCCAGTTTTCTCTCACGAAATGCATGAAAAACCATGCACTGAGAAAACTGGTCCTAAGTCCTTCTTTTCCAGGCCCAGGCTGGCTGGCCTTGAGAGAGACTGCCTTCTTTTCAGAGAAGGGGTGGGGTGGAGTGGGGATGATGATGTGCCTGGTTGGGGTATGGGGCCCATGCATAGGCAGGCAGGCAGGCAGGCAGGCTCAGATTGAGATCTTTGTGTTTTGGAGCACCAGTAGCTCAAGCCCCAGGATTGACTGGTTAAGTGGAGAGAGAGGAAAGGGAGGGAGGGAGGGTGGGTGAGAGAATTCAAACTCAAGAGAGAGAGAGAGAGAGAGAGAGAGAGAGACAGACAGACAGACAGACAGACAGAGAAACAGAGACAGAGACCTCGATGTCATGAATTGGCCCGGGTGGCCTACATGCTCTGTCGCATGAGATCTTTGAGTTTCCTCCCTCCCTCCCTTGTGCATACACACACAGTCACTCAGAAACACGGAAATGCCCTCTGCCTCCTCTCCATTTGTTAATGCTACAATGTTAATACTACAATTATCCTGAGCCTTAAGTATTTTTATATCTCCTAATTCTATATACATTTCTTTTCTGAATAGGATATTTCGTTAAAGAACATATGTAAATTAATAGTCAATAGGAAGAGCATATGAAATAAACTCCTCTTTAATATCTAAGAACAAATAAAAAGAAAATTCATTGATGTGACCATTATATGAAAAGACGACACAAAATATAGTAATGCATTTGTGGAGAAATTGATACGCTCCACAAAGCGAATCTATTTGTACAATACTGCAATCATTTTAGCAAGCAAGTTTTCAAGTCTTCAAAACCTCAAAGGGAATTGTACATGATCCAGCCATTAGATATTTATGTATGTATTAAAGAGAAGTAAAAAAAAAAAATAACTTGTTTGGACAGGTAATGTATGTCATTGACAGTGCACTGGAACAGTATATATGAGACCCTGAAAATAATCCCCAAAAATAAATTTGAAAAGACACACTATAGAGGATATATGCTGGACAAATTCCTGTAAGTGAATTTCATATCTATTTTATTTATTTATGTTTATTGTGAAAATACTATACAGAGGGGTTACAATTTCATGGGCAAGATAATGAGTACATTTCTGTTCAATCATTGCTGCCTCCTCCTTTGTTTCCCCTTCCCATCCCTTCCCCTTTCCCCAACCCCACCCCCTTCCCGCCAACCCCACCACTACCACCAAAACCACCATCACCACCACCACCCCACCAGAGCTGTTAAGTTCGTTTATAGACATAACGACTTATACATCTCATTGTTGTAATGGGTCCACCTGTATCCCTATTTAAACAATTCGTTTTTCCCTTCCCCTCTACAAATTATACCAACATAAAATATGGTGAAAGCAGGGGTTATACCATGTGGGAGGGACATACAAAGCAACAAAGAAATCATCTTATACATATGTTAGAAACAATCGCAAGAAAGAAATAAAACATTTGAATCCTCATCTTGGGGTCCATGTCGCCTAACATCAACTTGTGTGACAGTTAATGTTTGTGTCACATGTATACTAGTTATTGCAAATAAGGGAAACCATAGGACCTATGTTTCTTTGGACCTGGCTTATTTTTCCAAGTTTTTCCATTTCCCAACAAATGGGGCAATGTCATTCTTTCTGATAGAGGCATAGAATTCCATTGTTTACATATACCACATTTTCTTGATCCATTCATCTACTGAGAGATGTTTGGGTTGGTTCCATTTCTTAGCTAAGGTAAATAATGCTGCAATACATATAGTTGTGCTGGTAGATTTAATATAGTCTTATTTGTGATCATTTGGGTAAGTGCCCAAAAGTGGGATTGCTAGATCATAGGGGAGCTCTATGTGGAGTCTTTTGAGGAACCTCCATACTACTTTCCAAAATGGTTAAACAAGTTTACATGCCCACCAACAATGCAGTAAGGTTCCCTTCTGTTGATAACACCTCTAGCATCTGTTGTTATTAAAGTTCCTGATTATAGCCATTCTAACTAGGGTAAGGTGGTATCTCAATGTTGTTTTGATTTGCAGTTATTTTATGGCTATGGAGGTTGAGCATTTCTTCATGTGTCTAATGGCCATCCTTCTTTACTATTCAGAGAAGTTTCTCTTTAAGTCTTTAGCCCACTTTTTTATTGGGCACAAAGTGGAAAAACCTCCCATGCTTCTGGATTGGAAGGATAAGAATCCTGAAGATGGCAATACTTCCCAAGCTATCTACAAGTTCAATGCGATACCTATCAATATTCCAATCTCATTCTTCAAGGAAATAAGAGAGGCCATCCAAAAATTCATATGGAACAATAAAAGACCCTGAATATCAAAAACATTCCTTAACAGAAAAAAAACAGTGCTGGAGGAATATCAATACCAAATTTCAAACTCTACTACAAAGCCATAGTAATCAAAACAGCTTGGTACTGGCATAAGAACAGACCTCAGGACCAATGGAATAGAACTTAAAACCCAGAAATGAACCTACAGACATATAGCCATCTAATCTTTGATGAGGGAGTTAAAAAAATAGAATAGAGGAAAGACAGCCTCTTCAGTAAATGGTGCTGGCAAAATTGGTCAACTACTTGGAGAAAACTAAAGCTAGATTCTTATATATCACCCTGCACCAGAATTAACTCCAAATGGATCAAAGACCTCAGAGTCAAAGCAGGCATTCTGAAAACATTATAGGATGGAATAGGAGAAACCATAGGTCTCCTTGGTACAGGCCGAAAATTTCTTAATAGAAACCTAGAAACACAACAAATCAAAGAGAGGTTGGACAAATGGGATTGCATGAAATTGCTGAGCTTCTTCATGGCAAAGGATATAGCTAACAAGATCAACAGAAAGCCCACACATTGGGAGATCTTCATTAGCCATACAATGGACAAGGGTCTCATATCTAAAATATACCTGGAAATAAAATAATTATGTCTATTTTAATGTCTGTTTTAATGTTTACAGCATTTCTATTTGAAGAAATGCAAGTTTGTGAAAATTAGGCTTGGAAAACCTATGATTGTACGATTCATTTCCAAAGCACTAAAATGTATACAATGAAAGGAGATAATATATTGCATGTGAATTACATGTCAGCAACAAAAACTATTTTTAAAAATACTTCACATAATATGCAGAATACCTAGAAAGATGTTTTTGGTGTTGGCTAAAAACTTTGTCAACAACAGTTTTTGAAACAAAGATGTGATTTTTGTTTATTTTGAATGTATACAGAGATAGCTCAATCAACAAGTGTATGTGATAACTGGAATAGCTAGGTATTATATATCACTTATAACTGATAATATTATCTGGAAGAAACTTTTAGCAAATGACAGAAGACACAAATCTATGCATCTGAATTTTATGAAAGGCATATATTACTTGCTTAATCCATTGTTTTTCTCTACTTTGCTAGGAAAAACTTTATTCTCAAGATAAGAGCCATTAGCAGTGAAAAGAAACAAAATATACAACCATCTTGATTTATTTATGAAAATAACAAATGAAATAAAACAATTCCACTTAAGTGAGTCCAATATTAGTGTCTATGAAGATGTTCCTGAATGCCAACATCCATTGTATTTTTGGAATTTTAATTTCTATGAACATATGAACACTAGAAGAAGAAAACAAAAATAGTCTTACAGCGAACCATCCTTGGAATAATTTTCTTAATTGTCTTGAAATTACAAAAGAATTGATACCATTCAGCAAATGATCCTTTCTATGGAAATCATTTAAAAATGTTTATCACTTATTATAATTCAAATACCAAGGAAGGGTAATTTTATAGAATCATTACAAATATCATTTTATTTCTATCATAAAATAGAATAAATGACCAGTCCCAATATATTATCTACTTATCATTATTCTTAATTCGTAATCATTACCTGAATATCTTAAACAATCTAAATTGTCATGTCTTTAACGTAGACATAAATATTCTGTAATTTTTACTTAACATTTTCCAAGGGCACGTATTAATTTTTCTAAGAAATGTTCACAGCAGTTAAAAGATTCTTTTGTGAAATTAATGTGATATATTTTGTTGTTGTGGGTGTTGTTTGCGAGTACTGGGCATTGTCCCTAAGCCTTTTTATGCTCAAGGAAAGCACTCGACAACTTGAAGCACAAAACTAATTCCTGTTTTTTAGTGGTTAATTTGAGATAAGAATCTAACAAGTACTTTTCTGTCTGGACTAGTTTGAAAACAATTCCAAAATCTCAGCCTCCAAAGTAGCTAGAATTATAGGTGTGAGTTACCAGACCATGGTTTGATGTATTTTTTTTTAAATTTTAATTATGTTTTAAGATGTTTGTTTCACGATAATGTACATCATTCTACACATAAATTTAGATATATGTATGTATTTCTGATGACAAATTCTCTCTAAAAAGTATGGCTTTCTCCACATAACTTTTATATACATATATATTTTTTTTCTGAACACAAATTTCCTCTAAAAATTTTATGCTACTAATTTTTACCTTTTTCATTTCAAAGATATACAGTCTATTTTTCTAAAATTTTCCTATAGTAAAATAACTAATATTTCAATAGAAAGTAGAGTTTATTACTTTCAAGGAAATTTTAGATATGCACATGATATTGTAGTAACATTTACACTATATTACTTAATAAATTCTGTTCAAACTCTTAAATATTTTTGTGTAATGACAGGGAGAGAAGAAGCTAATTCATACTCGTTAGGAATTTGCAATGCTTCAAAAATCTATTCCATAATTTGATATAAGCACATATTCAAGCTACCTGATATGGTTCAGGTTTTTCTTTCTTTCTTTCTTTCTTTCTTTCTTTCTTTCTTTCTTTCTTTCTTTCTGGGGGGTCCGGTCGTGGGGCCTGAACTCTGGTCCTGGGTGCTCTCCCTCAGTTCTTCAGCTCAAGGCTAGCACTGTACCACTTGAGCCTCTGCGCCTCTTCCAGCTTTTTTCTTTTTGCTTATGTGGTGCTGAGGAATCGAACCCAGGGCCTCAGGCATGCAAGGCAAGTGCTCTACCACTTAGCCACCTTCCCAGCCCCAGGTTTTTTTTCTTTCTTTATTTGTTCATAATTTTAATATGGATGCATAACACTAGTAACATTAAAGTTATTAATCAAAAAACAAATAATAGTAATATCATAGACATATAAGACTTTCAATAGTTAGCACTTATGTTGCAAATAATAATTTTATGAAGATGTTGATGACCACAGTGTACCCTGATGATTACAATGTTGTGATTGAAAAGTAAAATATTTGGATATTTTTGAAACTAGATTTCCTACACTGAATACATAGTAATAAACAGCATTGGATTACATACAATAAGAATAACCAGAGTAGAGTTTCAATATCAAGAAATACAATCACATAAACAGGTAGACAGTAAAAACACTAATGTTATTCCTGCAGTCTCTCTAATGTATCCTCACTTTTCTTGGTCTTATTGTTTTCTTATACATAAAATCATTTATTTCCACATTTTGATGGACTAACATGTAGTTTTCAACTTAGTGTGATTAGTTCAAATGATATTCTCATATAGATACTATTCAATAACCTATATTTTCCAATGTTATATTAAGAGTATGATCTTTAATAGAACTGTAAACACATGACACAATTTACATAATACCACTTACATATCTACAGTTGCCTTAAAAGGACACAGGCCTTAGAGCCAGGAGGTAAAATTTATTTTTATTTCTGCATGAAACAATTTGTGACTTTATACCAGCAAATTGAATTTGACTCTTTCCTTATTTGTAAGACAAGGTGGAAAATGTAAGGACTCTTCACTTTTCTTTTTTCTTGCTCTAGAAGTAAAAAACTATATTCTTCAATATTCCTGGTAAATTACATCCATTTACAGATGAGAAATATAAGGCCAACCATCAATGTAGTGAGTAAATAATAATACTAGAATTTTGGGGGGGGCGGTTCCTGTTGTGGGGCCTGAACTCTGGGCCTGGATGCTGTTCCTCAGCTCTTCAGCTCAAGGCTAGTGCTCTAACACTTGAGCCACAGCGCCACTTCCGTCTTTTTTTCTTTTTGCTTATGTGGTGCTGAGGAATCGAACCCAGGGACTTAGGCTTGCAAGGCAAGCACTCTACCACTGAGCCACCTTCCCTGCCCTAATACTAGAACTTTTGTCTGAGCTCTTCACTCTGTGTACATATATAGAACAGTAATTTGGTGATGGAGAGAACCAATATGAAAAGACTATGGGGATAAAAATCATACTTTGTAAAAGGTTGTTTAAGACTAGGTGACCAGTGATGTTTACATGAAACAGGCTGGTGTCAGGGCAACAAAGGATTACATAGAAATGATATTATAGACAGAAACTATGAAAATCTTGATCATTCATCTTATCTAATGGGTGGAGTAGAAAGGTAAGAAGAAATCTAAAGTGCTTCTATATCTCTGGCCAGGCAACTCTGTTAGTGATATTCTTGGTGATAAGGATTACAAGTGGAAACGATGGATTTAGGGAAAAAAACTCTGATAGTGCTAAAGTTTATATTAAACAGATGCAAAGATAGGTCGGTTTAGACATCATCAAATTATCGACAACCATGAATATGAAAAACAATAACAAAATCAGGCATTATTAAAGGGAAGAGGCAAAAGAAGTTCTGAGCAATGTGAGCACCAGTGTGGACAAGATTAGAAGAAAGAGATAAATAAGGAAAGAAGAAAGTAATAAACACAGATTTACAGAAGTAAAGAAAGGAAAGAATTTGCAGGAAGAAAAGGTAAAAACTGTTACAGAGATATTGAAGGAAATATGCTATTTGGATTTGAAAACTAAAAACACATAGACAAGTTCAATAAGAACAGTGTTTTGGTGAACTGGTAGAGATATAAGTCATATTGGTGAAATTTTTAGATATGAATGTGAAGCCATAAAATTCTTGATCCATGAAGTCAACAGATCCCGTTTATTTTAAATGTTGGGAACAAATGCTTTTATCCTGACCTTAGAAGAATTATACAGATGTAACTCTCATGAACTTTACTTAGAGGTATTCTATGAATATTTTTGAAAACTTTGTTTAGCTAGGAGATTACAGATTGCACCACAGCACAGAGAATACTCATTTGTCCTAGAGTTTTAATGAGTTAACCATTTATCCACATCCGTTTTGAATTTTACTGAAATATCTTTAGATATGTTTGGATAACTTATCAGCCTATCCATTATAAATGTAGGAAAACTAACACCACATATTAGGTTGAACATGCAGCTTCACTGATGTTACTGAAGACTCCTCCAATCGATTCTTCTTTAGAAGGCATTTTCTAATGCCTCATTAGCCATGACACATCATAACTGCCATATGCTCTATTTAATTCAAGTTCTTGTTAAGGATATCTCCATGTTGTAATAACACTGTCCATCAACCTGCCACAAATTCTTATATGTAGAAGTGCTCTTATAAACTTCAAGCTATTATTGAATGGAAGAGTTCAGACATTACTCTCACCACTACAATGAAATGCCTAAATAGATATGGCATTTTGCTTTAATGCCTTTCTTTCATCTTCTCATACACATTTCCAAGTAGGGAAGGATTCTGATGTAACAATAATACAATGGTGACTTGTAATAACACAATATCTAGGATCTAGTGTTAAAACGGATACTTAGTAATTCACTCCAAATTTTGCGGATATTTATATTTCTCCTGGGTAAACTAATGAGCTCCAAGAAAATGTCCCAAAGAAGTCTTTCAATTCTCGTATCACTGTTTGTCTCAAAATGCTTTAAATTCTACATGCTCTAAAGTGGGCATAGGGTTATATTGTGGAACTTTTCTCCTCAGAAAGTGAGTACTACCCTATTGCTTAACACGGACAAAGTACCTTCATACATAGACTAGGTATGTGCAAACAAGAAGTGGTAGTTGAACAATGTTCTCAGCAGTTTGTATAGATGAAATGGAAATAAAGCAACTGTGAACTCAAAAGGAACATGAAAAAAAATACAAAGGCACAAAGTAGAAAGTACCACGGAAATGCCAAGGAAGAACAATTTCAAATAATGTTCTCTGCTGTGAGGGTGTGTTCAAAGATAATGTAGGTGGATACCTTGGGAAAAAAACTGCTTTAAAACATTCTGGCATAATCATACAAGTAGAAGCTCCTAACTTTGGCTCTCCTATCAGCCACAACAACATCAAGTTAGGGAGTATTTTACAAGAGCAAAGTGAGAACAAGAGGACTCATCACAATGTTCAGGTTGAAGTAATGACAATCACATAATTTTCTTAAAGTATTCATTTACTTTGGAGCATTAAAGTGGGAAAAAGCCAAGTAAATATTTTGCATGTATCTAAATTAAGTGCAATGTATTATATTGGTCTCTATTTAACTTGGAAGTTATAGATTATGTCTTTTTATACTGTAACTTGGGACAATGTACTGCTGTCAGTTATTTTATTCTCCTCCCCTTCTTTTGCACTTCTACTTACATAATTTTTGTTTAAAGAGACATATGTGGGCTGGCATTTCTAAATTCTTCAAAATTATCTGAACTACTTCATATTTCTGGCAGCCTCCAATATTTTTCTCAAGGGAAATATTTTGTCACTACCATTTTTATCCTATGTGATATTGGATATCTTCCTGCCTAATTCAGTGCAAAATATACATTAGATTCATCCAGATAGCTCAACACTTGTACCACCATGAAATACTAACTTACTTAGAAAGCATGATTTTAGTATATCTGGTGAGGTGGCAACTGTCATTTTTGAATGACCCTAAGTGATACTTACATGCAATCAGGTTTTAAACCAATAAGCCACTTAGTAGATGAACAAATTGACAAAATGTGGTTTATATATGCATGGTGGAATTCTATGCTTCCAATTCATAAAGAAATGGAAAGACTTGGAAAAATCCTATTAAGTAAAATAAACAATACACAAAGAAACAGATTCCATGGTTTTCCTCATTTGTAATAAGTAGGAAATATCTAGGATAGTCCTAGCAGATGAGAAGAATGGCTCAATAGCTATGTATATATGACCATATAAGATGATGCTGAGCAAAATGAACTCCTGGATATGGAAACAGAGGCTTTTCTTTGTGGTTGTTTTTTTTAATGTACTATATGATTTCGTTTTTCTTTTGTGTTTTCCCCTCTGTTTTATCCCTTGTTGTATTTGATTTTTGTATCCTGCGTATTGTATATAAATTTATCTTAATTTGGCAAGGGAAGAAGAACAAAAAATGCAAAACAAAGGACAAAGGGCAAACCAATGCAATAGCAATACTCACAAAACAACATGTTGGAAATTTACATTAACACTTGTAAGGTATTGGGAAAAGTCTGAGAAAAATTAGGGCGGAGGTAAAAAGTTCGACATGTTATGTATTCACTACCTTACAATTACTGCAACCCCTTCTATACATCAACTTGACAATAAAATTGAATTAAAAATGAGCTTCAAAAAATATAATTTCACTGTAGTGGTACAGTAAATACTATTCTATGTGTCTTACCTTTTTAATAAATGAACATTTTGGCTGCTAATTTTAATTAATTACCACTTTCTTTATCAGAGGGACATCAACTTGAATGTTATCAAACTAAACAATATTTTCACAATATACTTGCCATTATTTTGAAAAAAATATTATTTTAGTATTGTCTCATACTAAAACAGAAAACAGTTCAATTCTATGGAACTCCTAACTTTAAAACTGACTAATTGTTAAGAGGACAGAATGTATGTTCTTCAACATTCCTATGACTACCAACTAATCATTTTCAAATTCTGAACATGCCGTATCAGAGACTTTCAAAAGAGCAACTGTTTGTATTTTATTTAATTCTGCAATACATGCAGTTTCCAATGAGGGGTTACATATTTAAAAATCAACAGAAAAAATAGACACATTCTGGTAGAAGATAAATCTATGCAGTATCTTTAATAATTAATTCCTTAAGAGTAAATATTTGTTCATCAGAGTAAGCTATTATATATATGACCATCAATCCCAAGTTTTTAGGCCATAAAGTCATCCTAGCCCAACAGTTTCCAACTTTAAAGGTGCACCAGAAAATTCCCTAAAATCACCTCATGGCTAGCTTATCACTATTGTGAAAAAATCCTACACCTCTGCTAATGTGATGTCCTCTTTGATCTGGAAAGAACACCACAATAAACTGAGCTGCATCATTTTCTCCCAGTGGTATTCTTGAGATCAGACCACTTGCAAATATTATTTATTTTTATTTTATTATATTATATATATTAATCTCTGATAGATATTCAGGAGATCTGAATATCTGAATATTAAGATCTGAAGATTATGTTTCAAAGCCCACCCAGAAAGTAAGGTTCCTTACATTCTTATCTCCAATAAACTGCCCACGAAAAGCCAGACACAAGTGGCATTGAGGTTCAAGTGGTAGAGCAGTAGCCTTGAACAAAAACAGGCACAGGGACAGTGTCCAGGCCCAGAGGTTAAGCCCTAGGACAAACCAAACAACAAAAACAAAATAAAAACAAACCCCAACCCTAACATTTTTCTCATTGAGAGGCACGTAATTAAAGAAATTTCTTAATGTGATAGGAATAGATAGAAGAACCAAGATATCACACAATTACTCTCTCCATACCATGTTACAACTAAGCCTCAAAATATTGCTTTTTCTAAATTTATAAAATAATATCATCCATTTGTTGACAACTCTGTCTAGAGTATTCACATTATTTTAAACATGAATTCTTAGAATTATCTATTAGCTAAGTTCTAATCATACCTCACTTGAAAGAATATTTTAGGCAAATAGAATGCCATAATCATTTGTAAATTTGTCAATTAAACCCTATACTTAAAAAGAATTTTGTAGTATCCTATAGAATATGAAATTACAAACAAAACCAAAATATTTATTTTAAATCTAAATTCTAATTTATCAAGATCTACAAAGTCCTACATTAGATGAATATTGAAATTTCTCCAGGCTTAAATTTTTGTAATTTTGATCATTTCTTTGGAATCCAACAGTATGATGCTTACTTTTTCAAATTTTTGGTTGGAATCATGAGCCATTTTGCATCTAGGAATGTTCTGTAATGAATAGAGTATTAAAAACACAACTATTATTTCTAAGAATTTTTATTTTTTATTTTTTCATGTCTCCATTCTATGCCTCCCCTCCTCTCATCCTATCCTTTTCTTCTCTCAATATCATATTTAATCTTACATAATTTTTTCCCATTTTTCGTTCTTTTTTATTTTAATCACTCTCCTATCATTCTGTCCAATCCATTTCCCTCTTTGAGTTTAGGACTTGGTTAAATTCATTCTCCTTTGACCTCCCCATATCTCTCTAATTCTACTTTTCCCCACATTTTTCCCTAAAGCTAATAATTTCTGGTTTTCCAAATTCTTCTTTGCTGTTCTTAGTCCATTAATCCATAGTTGTTTGATGTTTAATAGATTGTATCTGTTGAATTAGATTGTTTCTTCAGCCTTTTGACAGTGCATCTATAGGACTTTGGTTGATCCTTGCCTTAAAATAGTGTTCTTGCAAAAAACTGGTGACATGCATTTCAATAGGAAGCTTGACTTCTCAAAACATAATGACAAAATTAGCCCAAACTTCAAACTGTGTAGCCCTTTCTTGTTGTTTGTATGTTTCATTGAGACAAAATTATACTACCTAGTCCAGGAAAGTTATCACTATGTAATTCCACTCTCTAAACTCCTGTCTTAGTCTGAGTGCTATAATTCCAGGCTTGTGTCACATTGCCCTGCCACAGTTTGTTGGTTTATTTAATCTAGAAACACACTAGCAATTCTGAACTTCTCCGAAGATATTATCCACTAGACTGACTGCACAGACTGTTTATGTACAATTTTCAAAGATGTTCTAACATTTGACACAGGATAAGAACATTTCCAGATGCACCTGCACGGGTTCTCTGATTAATTCCTCCATGGATCTGATACCTTTAATAATGATTACTTGATTCTCTTTCTATCTCTGGTCCCTACCTATGTAATAGTCTTAAACTTTTTTGAAGAAAGTTCACTTGAGGACTTACTAATATTAAAAAATATCACTTGATTCTAGTTGTGAGCCACCAGAGCCCAAGTAGAATCACATTTTAAAAGTATTCTTTAGGTGAATCAGATGTGTCTGACTATTATTTTAGCACTTTGGTTCCAGGGGGTCATGTCAGATTTAGATGAAAATAAGAACTTTTCTTCTAGTAATCTGCAGTAAGCAATATCTATCTAATTTATTCCTATCTTCATTTCTGACCTTTTTCTTCATTGTACCTTTCCATTCTTACTTCACAAGCAAGCATGTCCGTGCTGTTTTCCTTTTCTGAAACAAGTCAGTTCCATTCCGATCAATAGGGGATGTACTTGCTGTTCTTACTGCCTGGAGTACCTGCTCCTACATAATTGCCTGGATGATGGCTCTCATAACAACTATCTCCTCTTCAGGGCAATCTCTTCCAATCCCCATTGTAAAGTTGTTGCTACAAAACCACCAATGTCATGTCTCTGATTTATAGAAATTATCATTATGATTTCTGGTTTTCTTTTCAGCATGAAATTGGTGAGGAGAGAACCGCATTCATTTCTGTTTCTCCAACACCTGTAATAGTGTCTAGTCCTTGGTGCTCAGAAACCTTACATGGAGATCAGCCTTCTCAAGCACAATTTATCCTAGGTCCTGGTCAGGACAGCTCTTCAAGCTGAAGTCTGGTGGCTAGTAGTCATTCCTCTCATTCTTTGTGCCTTTTGGTGTTTTTGAGTCCACTTCAGTGCAAAACCAGTGCCTAACACCTATTTGCTGCTATGGCAGAGGTGGTGTGACATCATAGAAGTTATGGCCATTGCTTTGGGTAGCTGTGTGAGGACACCCATCCCCACACAATTTCCCCAATATATGTGTCTCTTTTGCATAGGAGTGCATTCAACAATTCAGCAACCAAACTGTCACCCAGTTCCTGATACACACGTATTTGCTTTCCATTTCCTTTAGAAACAATAGAAGAATTCAAGACATGCTTTGAAGACTTGTCATTGAATTACTGAAACAGTGTATATAATTTTATGTATTTGTAAGTCTTTGTCCATCTCTGTTGAGCCCTTGCCATATTTCTATGTGTTTGCAGCTTGGGAAGGGAAATAATGTTTAATTCGGTTAATTCGGTTAGATCCTTTTGGAGGGAATGCCAAGTTTCCATCTGATGTTCTACAGATGGCCATTTTGGTACAGGAACTAAGCAGACTGTCACAAGATAAGAGGCTTGTCCTGATTTCTACTGACTTTCCTCTGGGGTCAGGGTGTGTGATCCACTGCATATGTGTCTCTTTGCTACACTGGAGGGCCCAGGCCTCCTCTGAAAATCTAAGGCCATGGGGTAAGAGATTAAAACTCAGAACCAAGCTTTCCACATCACTAAGATCACAGGCCTGGGTCTCATAGACTCAAATTATAGATGCTTTTTTATACATAGTGTAGTCAATTCCATTATATTCACTTCATAGATATATAAAAATATATGCATATGTTTGTTCATCTATTTATAATCAGTGTTAGATCTAGAAATGCACAAATATACATTTATATAATTATAATCAAATTAGATCACTACTTTCTCCAATAATATTTTACACTGTTTTGTGAAATAGTCAAGACTAAAAATTTAAATGCCTTTGTAGTTTGAAAAATCATATTCAATCTTATTTATTATATAATATACTATATATAACATCAAGAAAATGGTCTTATGTGAGCAAGCCATTACATCATTGGGCTCTGAGAGATGACACTTTCTCCTTCACAATGGAGAATATGGAACTCTGAGAGCCAGGCAACTGTAACTGATAGCTCAAGCTAGCTCACTTGGCCTGTGGCCTAGGAACAAGAAAGATGTTCCTGTGTTGTTTTCAAAGTTCAAGTGACTCAGGTCTCAGACATGAGAGGTTTGAGTGCCTCACTTGATGCTGCAGACATTGGATCAGCATCAAACCACAAATCCAATGTTTCAGGCCTTTTTATATGAAGAAACCAAGGGGATCACAAGGCAACTCAGCAAGGTAAAACTATGACAGGAAACATATTTAATCTTGTCATTGCCCACAGTAGAACCTTCTTCTGTGTGCTTTTATGTGTGTATACGGAGAAAATATGTACTGTGTACTTTTCTATCCACTCTATTACTCAATTTGAAGTGAACTCCCATTTCTATGTTTCAAAGATCCATTCTTTTTACCACCTCAGTGTTACAATGAGTCAGCCAGAACCCTGAAAGTGCCTTATAATATACTGAGCCTGGACTCAGGCTTATTGGAAATGCTGGTAATGGACCTGGTCCCTGAATACCTGAAAGGTGATCTCTTCTATGTTGGAAATTTCCTCCACCACTATAGAGAGTGAGGGACAATGGAAGAGTTGCTGGATGTTCTGGTTAAAAAGTGAGTGTTCCTCTTTCAAACTCAGAGCTATGAGACTCCCTGGCTGATTCTTGGAATACTTGGTACCTCTCTGATACTGTTTCACTGGGGTCTGATCACAGGAGCATGGCTTGAGACAAAGAAATGCACTCCCCAGCTAATTCCTTAGGACTGACCTGCCAGAAAATTTCATTTTCCTTAGAAACTAGTGGAGCCTTAGCAGTTTGCTTGCTGAGAGAATAGGATTAGAAGAAATAGCCAGTGGTACCCAACATCCACCCTCACCTAGGAAATCACTATCATAGAGGCCTTTAAAGGAATATAGACAGTAGAAAGAATGCAACTTGAACTTGAATTTGGGGCCTGAGTGCTGTCCCATTCGTAGCACTCTACCATTTGAGCCCCAGGTCCAGTTCTGGCCTTTAGCTAGTTAATTGAATTTTACAAAGTAGACTGGGTTCAAACTGTGATCCTCAGATCTCATCCTCCTGATTAGTAGGATTAGAGGTACAAGGCATTGTGCATTTATTTGTACAGATGCTTATAAGCATCCTCACAGAATTTCCTTGAAATGGAATAGACATACCTCCACTTTTTGTCTGTCATGTTTACATTACCATGTGGGTCTTAGCCAGTCCCATGTGTGTCCTGTTAATTCAGAAAAGGAGAACATAGAGTTAACTTCCTTCTCTCATCCCATTGGTAAAGATCCTTCTACCGTACCTGGGAAGATGAACAAGATGAAGATGTATGTGGACGTTGGCACAAAAAGAAGTTCAAACTGGGTATCTTTGAGGTTTCTGAATCAAAGTCAAATTTCTTCTTTGCACACCAGTTGTGATTTTCACCAGGGGGTTGAGGCTTGGCCTTTCAGTGGAGAGCAGATTACACCGTTAGGAATGTGGTTTTGTGGATTACAAGGAGGGCTGTGCATAGCAAGTCAGATCCAATGGGGAAACAACGTTCTCCTCCTATCACAGGGAGACTTTTAGAGGATTTTCTTTGAGAAATTCCTAGAAGTGGGTTGTGAGGAGCATCCTGCTTGCGGGAGTCTCTTCCCATTTCCCAACATGCAAGTCCCATGAGAAAAATGCTTTAGTACAAGGCTCAAGATGGAGAGGGCGGGCTTACATTTTCCTTATTACCAATCTGCCCAAAGCATCATTTGCTCCATCTTCCCTATGTGGGTGGACTTCTACCCTGATTATTAGTATGAGCACGAGAATTATGACAGTCTGAAAGAACTTACACAGTATGTCAAGTTCAACATGCCTTCTTCATACTTGCTCTTCAGCTTACATATTCTTCTGTAGTAGCTGAAGAAATGCATGATCCATGAGACCAAGAAAAAGAGGAAGAAGTCCTTGCTTAAATGCCTCAGAACTGGTGAGTAGAGATGGAACCTGAGTCTCTTGGCCTGATTGGCCAAGAGTCCTTAGTACTCCCCAGCTTGGCAAAATATCCTTTTATGGATATTCTTTACCATGTAATATCTGTTCTCCTTTTGAAAGAACTTGGAAGTAGCCACTCATTAGAAACACTCTACCTTTTTATAATCAGTGTTCAGCCAAACTCAAGTTCTAGAGCTTCCCCTACTAGATACTCATGAAAGTTTATTCAAACCTTAACTTCTAGAATGTTAAGATTCTTGTACCTATTTCCATTCTCAGGTTTGAATCACTGTAGTGCAGCTCCTCCAGAACTGCAGAGAAAGAACTCATCAGTGATGTCGTCTATGGTGTCTGATGGAGATCAGAAGCAATCACTTATCTCCAGAAAGCATGGGAACAGAGAGTTTTATTCAATTTGTAGAAAGGCTCAAGCAGGTTTTGAATCCTGTGGACATCCCACTGTTTCTGAACCCCACATGTGATGCAGGTGTACCTGCACGTAGCACCAAGGAAGAAGGTGTTCCAGAATGTCTTCCAATGATGCTCACAATCCAGCTAGATCAGCTCCAAACCAGTCAAAAAGACACATCTTGATCTGCAGGGTAAATGTGTGCTAATGGAAAATGATCCCTGTCTATGTTCAGGAAAACCAATAAGAGAGGTCCAAAATCTAGAATCAGTTGAGGAAAGGGAATCTTTCCTCACAGAATACCCGGACCAATCTGTCCTCCTATGAGGGATACAATTTCCAATTGAGAAATTAGAATCTGTCCTTCCCTGGACTCAGGAAAAAAACCTGTCTTTAATGAGGAATTAGATCCCCTTGAGGACTTTGAGGCAGAATTTCTGCCTGGAGGCCACTTAGAGGCCAATCTAGATTTAGAGATTCCTTTCCTACTTCCTGGGAAAATCTTTATATTTCTTTTTGTTCTCATTATGTTAAAATTTTCATTCTATTTATTTTTCTAACTTTATTAAAATGTCAATGTTTTGATATATTCTTGAATTCATGAATCCTAAATATGTTTCTTTTTAAACCTAAAATCTGAAGCATTGTGCATACGTGTTCTGTTTGTGTGGGGGAAACAGAGTGACAGCGGGGTGTACAAGAGAGCCTACTGCATATAAAGGGAATTGTTAAATGCACAGGGAGCGGCAAGGAAGCCAGGTCATGCCTGCATGGGGTGATTAGTTGGCTACAAAAGTTCTAGGACATAGCAAATCAGATGTCCTAGAAAGCAATTCTGTCAATTGGGACAAATGCCACAATAATTATAGTGGTATGTGTTTCACTCTTCCAACAGTGAGTTCAAATCTGTATACATCTTCATTGTGCTTTTGGCAAATATGGAATAAAAATTTGGCTGCAATAACATAAAAAAATCTACTTAGGACTGAAAATATTTGACAAAATATATAAGAAATATGTATATTCGAAAGTAAAAGCCATCATCAATAAAAAGAAGACTTGCGTAGATGAACAAGCAAAGAATCAGGAAGAAAAATAAAAATTTAACATTCAAATGAAACAAAAGAACACTAGAAATCACAAATTAATTCAGTACTCAAGAATCTGCAGGAAATGCAAATATTTAAAAAAATAACCTATGACAAGTTTATGAAAATCCTGACTACATGGGAATCTACTGTTGTGAGTATAGTGGTTAAAGCCCAGACTGGACTGAAAGAACTGTACATATGTCATGTGTGTGTTATTCTAAATTTCAGGAAGAATAACATTAAGTGGACTGAGGCCAAGTAAGAAGCCAGATTCTATCTGAAATATAATCAGGATAATTTAGGGCTGGGGCATGACAAATTGGTAAGAACTCCATTTAGGAGACACAAGACATACAATTCAAACTCTAATATTATGGGTATTAAAGAAAAAAATCTATGACTTCAAGTAATTGGAATAATTGTAAGATTTGAATATTTGGTTGGAGAAAAAAAATCCATGAGAGAGATAGAGTGAACCCATGTTACAATGCTTTCTACATAAGTGATACTATTGTGTGGTACTCCAGACATAACAGAGTTACCTTGCAAATGAGCATGGATGTGCGTTTGGGCGATGGAAATATTTTACTTATAAAGGTGTAAATTAGATTTTTGGGGGTAGGTTGTAGTTCTTTATTACTTTGAGCCACAGTTCCAATTCTGATTTTCTGTTGGTTGTTTGGAGATAGGAGGTTCATGGATTTTCATGCCTAGGATGGCTGCAAAACATGATCGTCAGACCTCAGCCTCCCAAGTAACCAGGATACCAGGCATAAAACATCAATAATTTTTAAATAATTTAGTAAATTGTACTGTTACAGAAGTTATAAATTATCATTATAACCTGTGTATTATATATATATGTATATATCAATGCATACAGATAGAACTATTTTAGCATACTTTTGTATCTACAGTAGATTTATGAAAAATCATCTTTTGTTGTAAAATAAAATGCAAAAAAAAAGTTAATAATGAGGAGCAAAACAAAGGAAATTGTCACATGTTTTTTGTTGTTGAATGGAATATGAATTGAGAGAATCAGTTTGGGAAAACCATCTTTAACAAAATGTATAATGACTATTAATTCCAATCCCTTTATTTGCCCATATTGTGCATCCTCACACATGAGTGTCAAAATCACACCACACTTTTTGCTTTTGTATTTAACTCACCTGTTATAATTTAGGGAATAGTTGAAGTAATCAAATAAATATTAAAATAATAGTAAGTGAGGTTATGAGTTAGAGCTGAAAATGATTTTAAATATGATAATAGCTAATTAAATTGCATTTTTCTTACTTTTACTCTATTGTCATGCTCCTCATTCCCACCTTAGGAAAGTACAATAAATTATGTATACAATTATGAAAAAAAATGTATTGAAACAATATCAGCACAGTGTGGTTTTAGCTTATTGACACCTGCAGGGGGTAGTGTGTTTTTGAGGACTTGAAGTGATGGAGATGAAGGGAGGAATGTGCTTATTCTGGAAAATTGACTAGAAGATTGCTCCCAGAAAGATAGTGATGAATTCTTCCAAAAGGTTACCATAAAATCAATTTCACAACCATTTTCACTGATACATTATACACCATAGCCAAGTTATGGAAACAGCCCGATACCCTTTTGTGGAGGGATGGTTGGAGAAAGTGTGGCACATATACACAAGTGGATTTCACCCATCCATTATGAAGATCATTACATTATTTGCAAAGAAATGGATAGATCTCATAATATGTTAAATAAACTAAGTCAGAGCCAGACACACAAATAACCCATGTTCTGTCGCATATTTGGAAGCTAGAACTTAATGCAAGTTTACACAACAGTATTAAACAAAGCATGCTATTTTCAGAGGAGTATTTAAAAGGTGTAATTTCTTTTTTTTTTAAATTTAATTTAATTTTATTTGTGAACATACTGTATAGAGTGGTTACAATTACATGGGCAGGATAATGCGTACATTTCTTACCAAGCATTGCAGCCTCCTCCTTTGTTTACCCTTCACCTCCCTTCCCAGCCTCCCCCCTCCCCCCAATCCCAATCCTTCTCCTTTCCCCCCTTCCCCCCCCCACACCGACGTTGTAAAGCTCGTTTTGGACATGACAACTTGTACTTCTTATTGTTGCAACAGGTCCATAAAAGGTGTAATTTCTTATAAAATTGAAATTTATAAAATTGAAAGTAGGGTGAGGTTTGGAAGGGTGTGGGAAAGTTATGTAAAGATCCACTGTATTTATAAACTGATTTGTTGAATGGAATTTCCTTTGTACAACTATTTAAGATAATAAAAATATAATTAAAACAATGGAGACAACTGATCTTAAACTGCCTTCTCTTCAAACATGAGTCAATATAATAGTTTCCTCCTCAGAAATTTTCTTTGCATGTATTTTCCTTATGATGACAGAAAAGTGACCAATGCAATGAATATCAATACATCACATTGCACATCATAAAGATACAAAATATTAAAATCACAATAAAAAAAGTTAGATTTCATCACATGATAAAATAACAGGTAGAATGTATCAAATGCTGATTGATTGTTTTTCCAAGTAATTTACCTATGCTATCTAATTTCAACATCACAATAATCCCATAAAGTGGAACTAGTTCCATTTTTACGTCTCAGATGATGATATGGAAGTCTTCAGAGTTGGAATTACTAGTACAACATTGCACACATGGTAAGTTTTAGCCTGATTCTCATCTCCCACTGTATCAAATAACTTCATTCTATTTTATGACTAAAATACCAGCACTTAGTAGACTAATTCTAGGAAAATTTCCCAGAATTATTGTGTACACTCTAATAATATTTCACTTTATCTTTGTTAGCTTTTCTTTATGTGGTGCTGAGGAATCGAACCCAGGGCTTCAGGCATGCAAGGCAAGCGCTCTACCACTGAGCCACCTTCCCAGCCCCCATTTTTTTCTATCATGCTGCTTACTTATTCAAGCGAGTCCAATAAACTTCCCCCTTGCACTTGTTGCCATGAAAACCTAACATTTATGTTAATCAGGACAAACTCTAATGTAAAACTTTGTCTCCATAAAACCAGTCCAAGAATCTGTGATCACAAATATATGGCTATTCTTTTTTCTTTTACCTTGAAAATCTTCTGTGTCTAAAGTGCCAACAAAAATAAGTACTCCAACACTTTTTGGTTCAATCACTTCTAACTCAAAGTTATATTTTGCTAACAAGATACTTAGGGGAAACTGAAGAATACTCCATTTTATCTTCTCTCTTTAGATTCTCCTTAGATATCATATCAGGAATAGCGAAGTCATTTTTGCAAAATTATTTCAATAGATTATTTTTCTCTTAGTCTTGCATTTGCTCAACAAGATGAATGGGGGAGAATAGAGTTAAATCACCCATGCCTTGGATGACAGTGTCTGTTACAAAGGACAATGCTTGCATGTTCTACTTCTATGTCCTCTTAACTCTTGCCTGATATCCAATTAATCACAGCTTCTTCGCTTCAAGTCTAGTGAAGCTGAAGCACTATAAGGCCTTCCCCACTGCTAAACCTTCATGGTTTCTCCTTTAAAACTCTTTTAAGTTGCATCATTTGGATGTGGAATTTATTTTGATATTCCATTCAATCAGTTCTGCATTGTAGTGAGCCAAATTGGCTCTATAAAATCACTTTAGGTAGCACAAATATTAAGACAATCTATGTCAAAAATTTTGATCTCCCTCCACTGATGAAGCCAATACACTTAGCTAGGGCTTCTAAGAACACTGTTTTCTAAGCTTTTCCATTTGCTCAATTATTTTGTGACCCCCAAACTTTTAGGCTTTTGTACTAAGAGACGTTTTCACTATCTCATGATAATAAGGGTATTATTTTTTGTGAGCCACTTTGAAATGTGAAATCACTGGTGTGAAGTATCTAATCAGATTTTTTTCTGTGTTTCAGTGCTTCACATGCAAAGACCTCATGGAAAGTATTATAAACAGAAATGTGTAAGCCCAATGCCTTCTTTCATTGTGGAGGGCACTTTGTCTCTAAATATTTTGACCCAAATTATCTTTTTCAAAGAATTACTGTTTGTTAAGTAAAGGCCAATTCACAAATTTTGATGTCTTTTTTTTTTAAGAACTTTGAATTTAAATTCCACTACAACCTTGTTTCACACAGTGAGAGTATATTTCCCGGGTAAGGACAATTCTCACGGAAACTTACAGGATTTATAAGAAGGTTTCTTAAGTTTGTTTGTTTAGTGTGAAAATGAGCCATCTTCACCCACATTGCTTCCTCTCCACTAAGTCTCCATGGATTTCTTTGCACGAAAGCCTATTTTCCCAGGCAATTTTAAATTTTCTTCATAAGCTAAGTTGTTAAAAATTAAAATTTACCTGTCACAATTTTAAAACTCTTTTGAAATTCCTTTATCAGAACCACGAATTCACCAATCCTAATTCCACCTTGACCATCAAAAACAGTTACCATGTTGTTTTCACAATATAGTGTCCATGCAACTAATATTTTCCAGTGGCTTTGTTATGCATACATATGACCATATAAGATGATACTGAGCAAAATTAACTCTAAGATATGGAATCAGAGATTTTTATTTGCAGTTGTTGTTTTAAATGTATTAAGTGATTTCTATATTCTTTGGGTTTTCCCCTATGGTTTATCCCTTGCTGTATTTGACTTTGTACCCTGTGCATTATGTATACATTTATCTTAATTAGGGAAGGGAAGAGGAACAAGAAAATGGCGACACAAAGGACAAAGTGCAAACCAATGCATTAGTAATACTCACAAGACAATATGTTGGAAATATACATTACAACTAGTGAGGGGTATTGAGGTGAGAAAAATTGTTAGAAAAATGAGGGGGGGGATAACAAATTTAAAAAGTTATTTATTCACTACCTTACAGTTACTGTAACCCCACTGTACATCACTTTGACAATAAAATTAAATTTAAAAAGTAAGCTGCATAAAATAAAATTTCACTGTATTTGTATAGTGTTATTATTTATATAGTAACTTTTAAAAATCATTACTCTTTGGCATCTAATTTGAATTAATTACTCCTTCTTTATCAGAGGGTCATCAACTCGAATGTTATCCAGCTAGACAATATTGTCACAATATACTTGGCAATATTTTGAAAAAAGAATAAATTTAGTACTTTTACACACATAAAACCGAAAAAAGTTTAATTCTATGGAAACCCATAACTTTTAAAAGTAAATAAGTTGTTAAGAGAACAGAATATATGTGTTCTTCAAAATTCCTATGACTAATAACTACTTATTTTCAAATTCTGACCGTTCCATACCTGAGAAATTCAAAACAATACCTGTTTGCATGTTATGTAATTCTTCAATAGATGCAGTTTCCAATGAGGTGTTACAGATTGAGAAGTCAAAAGAAAAATAACCACAATTGGTAGAGCATAAAACTATGAAGCATCTGTGATAATTATTCAAGAGTAAGCAATCCCAACATTTATGCCATAAAGTCATCCTAGCCCAACAAATTCCAACTTGTAAGGTACACCTGAAAATTCCCTTATTTCACATCATGAATAGCTTTTCTTTATTGTAAAAAATACTACACCTCTGCTAATGTGATGTCCTCATTGTTTTGGGAAGAACCCCAATAAACTGGGCTGCATCATTTTTACCCCAATGGTATTCTTGAGATCAGAACACTTGAAAATATTATTTATATATTTTTTAACTATTATAGATATTCAGGATGCTAAGATCAGAAGATTACGGTTCAAAGCCCACCAGGGCAGGAATGTTGCTGACATTCTTATCTCCAATAAACTTCTCAGAAAAAGACAGACACAAGTGGCACTGAGGTTTAAGTGGTAGGGCACGAATCTTGAGCTCAGAGACAATGTCCAGGACCAGAGTTCAAGCCCTAGGACAAACCAGTAAAACAAATACAGAAATAAAAACGAACCCCAAACCTAGCATTTTTATCATTGTATACAGAGGCACGTAATTAAGGAAATTTCTTCCTGTGTTACATATAGATAGAAGAAACAAGTTATCACACAATTATTCTCTTCAGACCATGTTATACCACACCCTCAAAAATTGCTCTTTTTCTAATTTATAAATAATATAATCCGTTTGTTGGCAACTCTGTCTACATTATTCACATTATCATTTGATACATGAACAGTTGGAATTATCTGTTAACTAAGTTCTAACTTTCTTGAAAGAATATTCTAGGCAAATAGAATGTTAGAATAATTTGTGAATTTGTCAATTAAACCCTCTACTTAAAAAGAATTTTGTAGTATCATATAGAATATGGAATTACAAACAAAAACAAAATACTTATTTTGAAAATAAATTCTAATTTAGCAAGGTCTACAAAGTCCTATATTTGACAAAGTTTTCTATTTCTCCAGGCTTAAGTTTTGTAAACCTTTATAATTTCTTTGGAAACGAGCAGAAGGATGCTTACTTACTTTTTCAAATTTTGGATGGGAATCATGAGCTACTTTGTATCTAGGAATGTTCTGTAATGAAGACAGCATTTAAAACACAATTGAGGATTATATATGAGTTGCATTTCAATAGGAAACTTGACTTCTCAAAACATAATGACAAAATTAGCCCAAACTTACAACTGTGTATTCCTTTCTTGTTATTTGGTTTGTATTATTGAGACAAAATTTTACTACCTGGTCCAGGGAAGGTATCACTATGTAATTCCACTCAGTAATATCCTGTCTTATTCTGAGTGCAACAATTCCAGGCCTGTATCACATTGCCCTGCCATAGTTTGTTGGTTTATTAAAATCTAGAAATTAAGCAATTCTCAACTTCTATGAAGATCTTATCCATACAATGACTGCCAAGACTATTTATGTACTATTTTCAAAGATGTTCTAACATTTGACACAAGATATGAACATTTTCAGATGCACCTGCTGTGGACTCTGATTCATTCCTCCATGGATCTGATCCCTTTAATAATGATATACTTGACTTTCTTACTACCTCTGGTCCCTAACTAAGCAATAATCTTAAACTTTTTTGAAGATAGTTCACTTGAGGACTTTCTAATACTTTCTAATAATAAAATTTATCAACTGATTCTAGTCTTACTCAGGACATATTTTCTATTGTTTCTAACTTTCTTATATATTCTGACAGTTTTTATTTGTGTATTTGTGTGTGCACAAATAAGTGCCTCTGTGTGTATGTGTATATTTGTATGTATGTATGCAAAAGCCTCAAGGTCTTATCCAGCAATCTTTATCATGACTGTTATTCCATCACTTGAACCATTCTTCCAATGCAACTTTATCTGGTTAATTATTGATAGTGTCTCAAAGACTGTTCTGCCCATGATGGATGCAAACTGAACTACCCAGACCCCTTTAAATTCTTAGGTTTATTTTTCTAGAAGTATCTACTTTTAAACTACAAACATTTAAGTTTAAGTGGTAGCCCAGATTTTTAACTCAAGAATTCACATACACATTACATACACATTACATATCCTGAGTGTATACTGTTAGAAATGTGATCTTAAGCTGGGTGGCGGTGAGATCTGAGGATTGAGATTCAAAGCCAGCCCCAGTAGGAAAGTCCTCGAGACTCTTTTCTCCAATTAACTACCAGAAAACTGGAAGGGGCACTGTCGCTCAAGTGGTAGAGCACTAGCCTGGAGCTGAAAAGCAGAGAGACAGCACCCAGGGTTCACGTGCCACAACCAACAAAAACATAAAATATATAAGAAAAGGTATGGCTAGTGTAATCCCTGCTCTCTCAAGATGGACTTTTTTTTTTCCAGTTAAGTCCATTCTCCTACATCTGACTTGAATGGAACCAGAATCATTCTTCCATTCTACTTTTTACAAATTTTCATGTTTAGCAAGGGTGATTTAGAAAGGGAGTGGCCTCATATTCATGTTCAACTTGGGAGTAATGCTTTCTCTTTGACACTTCTATAAATCTACATACTGGACTTGGCTTTATTGTTTCAATGTTGTCTTTTTTGTAGAGTCTTCTATATTGTATTGAACACTAAAACACAGAAATCCTCTTTCTCCTATTATTGCTAATTTTTCTCTTACTGTTAACTCATGTACACTTGGGAAATAATGCACAACATATACACTCACAAAAAATGATCTGAGAACTTTTTTCCCATTTAAAATTCACCTTAATTTATGGAGCACTTATGAAGTTTGAACTCAATGTACTCTTGGGTAATGTACTTATAAGGAATTTAAAATTTATATTTTTTCTTTACTAAGTTGTCTCTGGAATACTTGCTACCACATGTCCAAAGATTTCCTTGTGCTATTTCAGTGAAGACAGAAAACATTCATTATACCTCAAGCACCATCATTGATTGTTACTGGAAGTAACTATTACTGGATGTGGAAACTGATCACAGGAATGGAATTGAACATAGAGGAATGACAAAGTTCAACTTAACTTGTGCTTTCCTTTTTACTGTACAAAAAAGAATCCAACGCCTGAAGGAAACTCTGTCCCTGACTTTTTTGAGTGTGTTCCTTACTCATATAAAACTTGTCTGTAAACTTCTGGTTGAGAGTATTACAAAAGGAAATAATGTGCCATTTGAGGGCAAGCATAGAACAAAAGGAAATAACATTGTTTTAAAAGTGTTCTACTGCAAATAAACAAAGACATGGGGGTTTTAAAGTGTTTTATGGATGGATATTTCATGCCTGAGATGATTCTTCTGTTGCAGGAGTCAGTTATCCATTCCTTTACTCTGGTCCTGATTACTCCATAGCAATAAGGATTACAAAAAAGCTAGGTCCAGTGAGTATAATGAGCAATAGCAGGCTCTTCTAAGACCAGTATTCCTTTAAGGAGGGTCCTAAAGAAAAACCTGGAGTTTTTTGTTTGCTTGTTTGTTTAGTTGTGCTGGTTCTGGGGCTTGAACCCAGATGCTGGACCGTGTCCCTGAACAATTGTCTTCCTGCTCACCTGCCCCCAAAGCTAGTACTCTACTGCTTGAGCCAAAACCCCACTTCTGGCTTTTCTTGTGTTTAAGATAAGAGTTTGACAGACACTCCTGCCTGGGTTGGCTTTGAACTGAGATAGTAAAAAGCCAAGTGACATCAACTGTATCAAGACTTCTGTTTTGAACCAAGAAATAGTAGGTGAAGTTTATTCTAAAGCTAATATTTGACAATTTTTAAAAGAAGAGAATATGTCCAGCTAAGAAACCATAATTTAAATAACTCAGGAAAAGTAGGTGTACTGAATCATTTTGGAATTTTTTTCTGATTTGAAGATTACTGTTGACCTTGTTGTTCCTTTTGGGGCAACTTAAAGTCATATTTGCACTTTTTGTCGGTCATGGGGCTTGAACTCTGATCCTGGGCACTGTCCCTCAGCTATTCAGCTCAAGTTCAGAGCTCTACCACTTTAGATACAGCACAACTTCTGGGTTTCTAGTGGCTAATTGAAGATGAGTCTCACAGACTTTCCTGACCAGGATGGCTTTGAACCATAATCCTCTGGTCTCAACCTCCTGAGTAGCTAGGATTACAGACGTGACCCACCACCACTCAGCTCATATTTCCATTTAGTGCACTTAATGACACTATGTAGACAAAGAATGGTAATTTGAATCAAATGATGACCTTGCAGCTTTTCAGAAAAATTGAGGTAGCAATAAATAACTCCTCCTTTTCCATGTTGTTACATTAATGACTCATGAGCTATGGGACCTTTACATTAGTATCGTCTTCCATCTGTGTAGGTATATGTAGTATCAGGAAGTGTTCATAGAGAAATAGAGAAAGACAGAATTTTAGAAAGCAACAGAGATCAGGTATGAAAAAACTGCGTAGAAGGAGATACATTTATCACACAGAGATTAAGAACTAGCACAAGATTTAGAATGCTAAAGGCAATAAGGAATAATCCTAGTTGATAAGTAGTTCTTCAATAACCAAAAATGGTTCCCTAGAACGATTTCTGGTATACCTTAGTTACTATCATTTGTTCCTTCCATCTGGAGTTAGTCCTTCTCTTGTCACAACTGTTAATTAGCCTCTTCCTTTTTGGTGCCATGACTGACCAAAAAGTTTTCCAAATGTGACTTGGACTACCCTTCTCATTGTTATTAGCAGTGACCACTCAAAAGTCTGGAATCTTTGAATTTTCAGAATTAAACTTCATTTGACATATAAGCACATTCCTGGCATTAATTTCTGTGACCTATTGAACAAAACTTTTTGTCAACACAGTATACTAATGTAGGTAAAGTACATGAATGAGGTACTATTGTCAGGTATCAGTATGGAAGGAGCAATTATATATTCCAAGTATGGCTTACTTTGCATTTACTAACTAAGTGTTTGGTTTTTTGCCAGTCCTGTAGTTCTGGGGCTTAAACTCAAAGCTAGGTAATTATTCCTGTGCTTCTTTTATTTTTCTCAAGGTTAGCACTCTACCACTTGAGGCATAGCACCACTTCCAGTGTTTCTTTTTCTGTTTATGTGGTACTGAGGAATTGAACCCAGGTTTTCATGCAGCTAGGCAATCACTGTACCATGAAGCCACATGGCTAGAGCCCTAAATGACTTTATTAAGATGGTATTACAGGGCTGGGAAGGTGGCTCAGTGGTAGAGCACTTGCCTTGCATGTGTGAGGCCCTGGGTTCGATTCTTCAGCACCACATAAGCAAAAAGAAAAAAGCCAGAAGTGGTGCTGTGGCTCAAGTGGTAGAGCGCTAACCTTGAGCTGAAGAGCTGAGGGACAGTGCCCAGGCCCAGAGTTCAGGCCCCACGACCGGAACTCCCCCACCCCCTGCAAAAAAAGATGGTATTACATTTTCATTCCATAATTATGTATCATATTTTTGGCCTGGTGCTAGAAAAGGACATAGAAAATAATACTAACTAAATAATAATGGTCACTATCTAGCCAGGGCCACAGGGAGGCTTACCTCATGGAGCTGGTTCAACAGGCTGACCCCCAGCCTACCTCCAGAATGAGATGACCACCTTGGGTTCCAGCCACATGGGGACTCTGGGCCACCTCTTCCAGCACCCATTCAACCAGTTCCTGTGTGTGAGAGAGAGAAAGTCAGAATTACATTTAAGCCGGTGCTGGTGGCTCAGGACAATAATCCTAACTAAACAGGAGGCTGAGATATGACAAACATGGTTCATAGCCAGCAGGGGAAGGAACATCCATGAGACCCTTAGCTCCAAAGAACCACCAGAAAACAGGAAGTGGCACTGTGGCTCAAGTGGTAGAGCTCTAGCCTTGAGCTTAGGAGCTTGGGAGTAACACCCAGGTGCAGAGTTCAAGTCCCACGACTGACAAGAAGTGGACTGAATAGGTCATGAGTTGGTCACCTGGCTTCTCCAGGCCTCGTCTTCCTTAGCTGCAAAACTGAACACAGTGAAGGATCCCCTCCCTCATGGGAATAGGGTAAGGATGAAAGAGAGCCATGTTCTGTTTCATAATCCCATAACTGTCTCATGACTAATAACAGGCCCCATCTGAGCCTTTTCTGGGTTATCTTCCTGTTATATGTTCAGAGAATTGGCGAGAACCATATCTGACAGCCTCTCCCTCTGTGCCTGGACCTGCTCAAGAGATCCCTCTGTATTAATCCCTTGATTTCTCACAACTGTCCCATGAGGAGACTGAGGTCCAATGGTGGAGGCCCAACCCAAAGCTTTACCTGTGGTCAAGGATCGGTTGCTGTAGACTGAGAGTTTGGGACAATCATGTAAGCATCAGCTTAGACTGAGCATGGCACTATATGTCTACCATCCCAACTACAGACAACCACTCCTGGTGGTGCATGCCTCTCATAGATAGGAAGACCGTGATCCAGCCCAGCCTGATTACAAATTGAGTCTCTATCTCAGAAATGCCCAAAACAGAAAGGCATGGTAGAAAACCTGACTGACAAGCCTAAGGACTTGAGTTCAAACCCTAATATACCAAAAAGAATCAGAGGTCTGGTGCCAGAGGCTCATGCCTACAATCCTAACTACTCAGGTGGCTGAGATCTGAAGATCACAGCACAAGATTTAAAATAGGATTGGCCTTGCAAAGGTCATGATGAGAAAACCTGGAGTCTAACCTATGCTGTTGCACTCCATACTAGCAGGGCTCACATCTTTGCTAAGTGCTGACCACACTCTCTGTCCCCCTAGGAAGCCACCCCTGTGGGCCACACTCCCAGGTCCTCCCAAGCTCCCACTGACACTAACCAGGCCCAAGAGAGTACACAGCTCCAGGACACAGAGATACCTTGTTCTTATAATTTAACAATGGTGGGTCCACTTCAAGCCTCTCACTATTCCAGGCCCCCAGACCTCAGCTGTGAAGCCCATTCACCCTCCCCCCAAAGATAGCAGGCAGAAGTTACCAAAGGACCCAGCTTCCTTGTTTCAACCCACTTCTACACACACACACACACACACACACACACACACACACACACACACACACACACACACACAGACTCGTCCATGCAGCACCTGCAATTTTCCAAATGATCACTCATCTGAGCACAGTCAGGCTGTACAAGGAGGAAGATGATCTCTCTCTCTCTCTTTCCCTCTCCCCTCTCTCCTCTCTCTCTAGCTCTCTCATGCGCACACACTTTCTAGCTCTCTCATGCACGCGCGCACGCGCACACACACACACACATATACACACACAGACAGACTCAGAGCAGTGCTTCTCCAGAGTTTGTTGGTTCTTCATTTAGTACAATGTGCAAGCTGGAGCACCGGGTTCCCTTGGAAGAATCAGGGGCTTCTACTCAAGAACACCGTTCTAATGACTCAGCACCACCCTGCCTCTCCTTTTCTCCAGGGCCAGAACATTGACACCCCATTCACAAAACCCTAGGCCAGGAAGCTGGGTAAAGGTGTCCTGAGACAGGTTGCTCCTCAGAGCCAGGAGACAAAACAAGCACAGAGTCATGGTGTACCCAAATGAGTGTCTTACCTGAGGTGGGGGCAGTGTTGGGGAAATGGATGGGGTCCTAAAGTCTACATATATGGACTTACTCCCTACTTCCAGCATATATGCTTCTGGGCCACTTGGCGGATTCTTGGGAAGGACAAGGAGACCAGATGGACTGGGACCACCAGAAGAAGCTGGCAGAGCTGGGAAATGTGATCACCCTGTGAGAACGGTTGACAACTGAGGAAAGGAGCAGGCTGGGTGTATGTGTGTGTGTTGGGTGGTGTTCTTCCCAGATAATCACCTTCTATCTGACCCCCAGCACCCTCACCTCCCAACTGGGCTTTAATTGTATCCTCTTCAGGTGAAAGCATGACTGAGCACAGAGGACAAGGGCTCACACAGCAAGGAAGACCTATCTTCTGCACCCAACACCCCCCACCAGCAGCAAAAAGGAAAAGACCCTAGAAAGCAGGTGTGGAGGTGCTGTTCCCCACCTCTGACTAAAGCCACCATGTTCCCACCAGGGAGAGGAAGGGTGCAGATGATTGGCTATGTTGCTCCCAATGGTCCAGGCCAGGGGCCCTGTGGTGCCCCCTCCTTACCCATCTCTGCATCTCCCCATTTCCTGGGACATTGACTGCTACGGATGGGTTTGGGATCCCCTGGTCGACACCCCCCCCACCCCTGGGACACATTTGTGGCAGAGTATGGGCTGGAGTATAAGGCACAGATTAGGTGGGTGTCTGGGTCGGAAGGGGAGGGGATAGGTGGTGCAGGGGTCAAAGGGTACAAGCCTGGGAGGTGGACACTCATGTGCTGCTGGGAGAAGCTGTTGGCTGCGGCTCCAGGTGGGTCTAGCAGTGATGGCAGTGGCAAGGCAAACACTCAGGCCTGGAGCAGAGGACCCGGGACCTCACCAGGTCGTGACCACAAGCCGGCCTGGTGCTTGCCATCACCTGAGAACTCCGAGAGGCACCGTGGGTCCAAGCAGGCAGTGTCAGGTTTGAAACGTGGCACTGGGCAGAATGGGGAAGGGGGCTAGGGCATGGGCGGGGCATGGCAGAGCTGAGCCAGGCCTCTCCTCCTAAGCCTTGAGTCTCTTGCTCACCACTCAGCCACCTCTACCTTCCTCAACTGCGGGTAATGGTGTAAACCAACAGAGGGAATCCCGGTGCTACCTAGCAGCATGGAATATAGGTGTGGCCACAATTCTTATATCACATTGGTCAGAAAAAAACATGAAAGCATGGGGGTGTGGCCAGAATCCTGTGATGCAGGCAGCATGGGTGGAGTCAAGATGACAGTGGCTCCCACAGCCCTTTTCCCAGGGAACTCTGTCCAATTCAGTTGGAGACAAGAGGGTGACCTGCTTTAGCTGGATGGCTGCACAGATTGTTTTGTATGACTGTTTGTTGCCAGTCCTGGACCTTGAACTCAGGATCTGGGCACAGTCTGTGAACTTCTTTTGCTCAAGACTAGCCCTCCACCACTGGAGCCACTCAGCTCTACTTCTGACATTGTTGGCACTGAATTTGGGTCTCAAGGACTTTCCTGCCTAGGGTGACTTTGACCATGATCCTCCTATCACAGCCTTGTAAGTATCCAGGAGGACTGCTGAGAGCCAATGGTGCCTGCCTAATCATTGGTCTTGCTGATGTTCTTGCACAGACTGGTAAGTTCCCTATCCTCGGGTTTAAGTGGCGGGAGCTGCAGTCCACAGTTCAAATCCTGGTCCTTCGACCTCCAAATATCAGGAGATCCTAAGAAACTCGTTCCTATCCATATGATTTCCAATGGAATGTGATGTATGTCATGATTGAATGAGCAGTTCTTCGATGATTCTAGGATAAAATTGCACACAATTATAGGACACTGATCGATTTTAGTTAATACTTTATCATTTAAACAATCACATACATTAAATGGAGGCATAATGAAATATCTAAGAATTGGGCTTCACATAGTATAAAGGTGCAATTTTTTCTGCCAGGATTGGGATTGGAACTCATGGTCTGGGTAATTCTGTTTCACTGTGTGAAAAGGAGAAGCTCACCTCCTTGAAGTCAAGAAATTCAAGTCTGTTCCTTAGGCCTGAATTCAATCTCCAGCACTAGAAAACATGCTATTCATATACATTTGAAATATTTGATTTCTATTTATATACATATGTTGACTCCATATTGAATTCAGTGTAGTTACTCGTTTTATATTTTGTTTTATTCATGTATTTACTGTTTATTTTATTAACTATTATGACACATAGAATATTTATTACATTGATTACATAGGATATAAATCTGTTTATGTATTCCACTTCATAACGGACAATCCGAACATTCACAGAAAAGGAAAACGTGTCACTATCAGCTTCTTACTCCATGATTCATTGTTTGGAAGTGCTGACATCTGAAACCATGGCCTACAAGGCAAAATTAATGAATGGGTGAGTGTCAGCATGCCATCCATGGCAAATTGAACTCACAGGCAGTTCCCACAACTTGAGATTGAGCCCCATGGGTTGAAAAAATAAGAACAGATTGACATGCAGATGGCAGTACACTAGTAAATATATATCTTTATAGAGTGCCAGAGATGTCTATATATTCAGTTATATAGACTACATTCTTACCAAGTCTTGGGTATTTTTTATGCCTCCATGTAACTAATGTTATTGTTTTCATCCTTAAAAAACTATTAACTAAATCAGTGTCCTGAAGTTATTGCATTACTGTATGTAATAGTATTCTTTTGATGCTTCATAAATATTAAACAAAATCACTCACCCTCCTGAAATCATGCTGTCTAATTATATAGGAGCATCATTCACGATCAACTCATTTAACCATGACATTGATAACACTCCATTGTTAATTCTATGGGTGGGAACGAGTCTCTTAGTATCTCCTGACATTGGTAGGTGTCAGGATGGGGATTTGAAATTAGGGCCTATGTTTCCACGTGGTCTTATGGCTACGCTTATAGTCTGCAAGCCTTCAGCAATGCAAGGTGAAGTACCCTTTGCAACAGTGGCATTCAGACCCAGGAGGGTCACCTCACAAAGGAAGAAAACGTAAAAAGACCATCTTGTCACATTTTTTCTGTGCATTTCTTTCCCCACAAAACCTAGGGATCTAGGATCCCAGGATCAGCTGTGGGTCCAGTTGCTTTACCTCAGCCTATGGTGATCAAAGCTGAGGCAGAGTTTCCATGACCTGAGTTCAAGCCCCGTTCTGGAAAAAAAATTAGCTCCCTGGCTTGCAATTCACACCAGTTATTCTGCTAGACTTTGGATTTGAACTCAGGGTCTGCGTGAATCTGCAGCACTGTAGATGAAGGGGAATTTCATCGTACTTGAAGATTCGAAAGTCAGGCTGTTCACTAGACCTGAATTCAAGCCCCAGCCTTGGAAAACATACTATTTATATAGATTGTAAGATAGGATTTGTTATTACCTATAGATGTTCAGTCCATACATGTTTGGTGTGGTTGTTACCTGTATTTATTGTTTTATTCATTTATTTACTATTGATTTTACTATGATGACACTCATTCCGTTTATTACATTGATGACATCCTATCACATGGCATCAAGATTTGTAGACCTGTTCTCCATCATGCCTGACACCCAGGACTCTCAGAGAAAAGGAAAACAAGTTTCATACTCAGCTTCTTACTCCACGATTCCATTGTTGGTAGTTCAGGACCAATCGGCAAATAGGTCAAGGTGAACACACCAGTCTGTCAACAACTAAGGAGACAGGCTATTCCCAGGATATGACATTGATCCCCAGGGTGGGCCATGATAGTCATAAATTCATTATTTAAACATAGTATCTATATTGACATACATGTGTTGACAGCATCTTGCGTTTGGTGGACCTCTTCTCTTTATTTTCTGTCTTATCCATGGAAGTATTGTGTATTTCACTGAGGATGATGACAGATATAACAGTGCTTACATGGATGACAACCTATTGCCATGGCTATAGGTTTTCCTATGCATTCTCCATCCTAGCTGAGACCCAGGACTTTCATAAGACAGGAAAATAGGTCAACTGATTGGCTTCTCACATCAGGATTCATATTTTGGCAGTGTTGGGATTTGAACTCACAGCCTATCAGGCCAAATTGGGGAAAGGGTCAAGGTGAGGACAAAGGTCTGTGAGCAGGATTACCCTCAATACCCTCCAAGTATGGTGGCTGAATTCAAGCCTCGGGTCTGGAAAACATACTTTTTATATACATTTTAAAGACAGTATTTATACTTCCATACAGTTGTTCAGTCCATATCATGTTTGGTGTTGTAGGATTTATACTTCCACATAGATGTTCAGTCCATACCATGTTTTGTTTGGTTATTTTATTTCTTGTTTTATTCATTTATTTACCATTTATTAAATTGACTCTGATAATACCTATACCATTTATTACATTGTTTATATCCTATCACATAGCATCTAGATTTTATAGATGTGTTCTCCATCATTTCTGACACCCAGGTCTCTCCCTGAAAAGGAAAACATGTGTCACACTTGGCTTCTTACTTCAAGAATATATTTTGGCAGTGCTAGGATCCGAACTCAGGGCCTAGAAGGCCCAATTCATGAATGAGTGAGTGTGAACATGGCAGCCTCTACCCAATGTAGCTGTCAGGTGTTTCCTAGGTGCTGAGATCGAGCCCCAGGTTTGGCCAAAACAGTGATACATGGATAAGCAGACGGTGATATACAAATAAATATATATTGTTTAAGAGTGCCAGAGCCATCTATCTATGCTTGAATGACATCTACTACATTCCTACCAACTCTTAGGTATTTTATATACTGTCATTGAAGTAATATTATTCTTTTCATGCTTAATAAACTATTAATTAAGATCAATCAGCATCCTAGGATTACTGCATCCAATTTTAGACTAGACCGATGCACGAACTACTCTTTCAGTCGGTATTTCTATGCATAGGAATGAGTCTCTGGTGATCTTGCGCCATTGGTAGGTGTCAGGACAAGGATTTGAGCTCTGGGCCTATGTTGACAGGTTGGGCTATGGCTTCCCTGATAGCCTGCCAGCCTTCAGCAATGGCCGGTCAGGTCCACTTTGCATCTGTAGAACCAGGATGGTAACCCTGCAAAGAACTTCAAGATAAGTAATCAAATGTTTTTTTTTTTCTTTCATGCAATTGTTTCTAACATATTTATAAGATGATTTCTTTATTGCTTTGTATGTCCCTCCCCCACAGTAAAACCCTTGCTTTCACTTTATTTGATGTTGGTATAATTTGTGGAGGGGAAGGGAAAAAAACAAATTGTTTAAATAGGGATACAGGTGGACCCATAGCAACAATGAAATGTACAAGTCATTATGTAGAAATCAAACTTTACAACTTTGGTGGGGGGGAGGATTGGATGGGGGGTGGGCGGGGGGGTGGTAATGGAAGGGATGTGAAGAGGAAACAAAGGGGAGGCAACAATGCTTGATAAGAAATGTACTCGTTATCTTGCCCATGTAATTGTAACCCCTCTGTATGGTATTTTCATAATAAAAAGAAAAAAAATCATAAAACCCCCAGCCCTCTGCAGCTCACTACTTTTTGTGCTGTCCCGCTTTTTTTTTTCTTTCTTCCTGCAAGCCCTCTTGGCCTAGGATCCGAGGATTGGCTATTGGTCCAGAGGCTGCATCCCAGGCTAGCGAGATCAAGGCTTAGGCAGAGTTGCCACAATCTGAGTTCAAGCCCATGGTTGGCAAAAGAAAAAGAATAAATAAATAAGTAAATAAATAAATAACTACATTATTTAATGAAAATAAAAAAGAAATAAAGCTCTCTGGTTTGGAATTTCTGCCAGTTTTCTTTCCTAGCCTGGGATTTGAACTCAAGTTCTTGGTAAATCTGTAGCAATGTGAGGGAAGGTGAAGAGTTGCCACTACTTGAGTTCAAACCCCGTGTCAAGCAAAAAAAAAAAAAATTAAGTCACTGACCTCGGAAGGGGGAGGTATTTGTGGAGATGGGAGAGAAAGGATGGTAGGGGGAAAACAAAGGACGAGTCAACAATGCTAAATAGGGAATGTACTCATTACCTTGCTCAAAAAACTGTAACCCCCTGTACATCATTATTACAATAAAAAACATATATAAAAAGAAACAATGTAGAGCTCACAGAAGCACTTTGGGGGGTAAGGGAAAGATGTCTAAATAGCTGTACAAAATTCTACACTGCTTTTGTTTAATGTTCAGTATGGAACTGAATAAACATAACTGTTTTCATTTAAAAAATTAAGTCACTATCATGGAACTTGGGCCAGTGTTTCTGACATTGCTGGGATTTGATCTTACCGTCCAGGATAACTCTTTTACACCATGGGTGAAGGCAAAGCTCACTGTCATTGAGGAAAAGAAATTCAGGCTAGAGTTCCCAGGGCCTGCATTAAGGCCCTGCAATGGAAAAAATGTTTATATACATGTGCAATATATGATATATACTTACATATGTATGTTTATTACACATTAGGATTATTGTTATTGATTTTGTATTTATTTTATTTTTATTTCATTCACTTATTCATTGTTTATTGTATTTAGTACTATTACACACATAACATTTTGTACATCTATTATAAAATTGTACACAAAATTTAGGACATTGACTCATTTTTCATTAATACATTATTAAGTGTCAGAACATGATACATAATTAAATGGAGGCATCTTTCACAGTCATCACAAGCTTAGAGTCTGTCCCCAGAATGGGTTTTTCTTATTCATCTTTGGACAACATCCTATAGGGTTTTCTTTAGATGATTTATACTCAGAAGCCTTTTCTTGAAGATAGGCAATTTGAGGGATAAAATAGTAAGAGTGAGGTTGGGAATGTGGCTTAGAGGTGAAGATCTCACTCAGCATGCATGAATGCTAGTTTTTGAATCCTCAATGCTACATATTCAGAAAATGCCAGAAGCAGTGGAGTGACTCAAGTGGTAGAGTGCTAGGCTGGAAAAAAAGAAGCTCAGAGACCGTGCTCAGGCCCTACTTTCAAGACCCAGTGCTGGCAAAAATAATAGGTCAGATGCCGGTGGCTCACACCTGAAACACTAGCTTTTCAAGAGGCTGAGATCTGAAGACCACAGTTCAAAAACAGCCTAGGCAAAGAAAGTCTGTTAGACTCTGTTATCCAATGAACCACCAAAAGACCCCACCTGGCGCTGTGGGTCAAGTGGTATAGTGTTTACCTTGAGCTGAAGGGCTCAGGGATAGTGCCCAGCTTCAGTTCGAGACACAAAACTGGAAAAAAGTGAGGGTTAATCAAAGTACTTTTCTTATTTGCTAATTAGGAGAACATTTTCTGGAAAATGAATGTTGATGTACACAAGAATTGGAGTCAGAACTAAAGGTTCAAGTGTAGCAGCTCCATAACACCAGCTTCTCAGACTGTAGCATTATAGCCTTGTGTCCTACAGGGTTCAGAAAGGTCCAATGTTGAAAGGCTTAATATGCTCCCCAAGCCCTTTGTGATGTGCAGTTAACTTGTATTTTCAATGTCATCACTGTTCTGAACCTAGCAGAGCACCAGAAGCTCACACCCATCACCCTTGCTCAGGAGGTTGAGGTGTCAGGATCACAGCATGAAGCCAGCCAGGGAAGAAAAGTCTATGACACTCTGACTTCCACTTCACCACAGATAAAGCAGAAAAGGGCTCATGTGGCAGAGTGCTAGCCTTGAGCCAAAGAAGCCCAGGGACAGAGCCTAGACCCACAATTCAAGCCCCAATACCTGCAAAACATTTAAAGCAAAGGACAGAAAAGAGCAAAAAGCCAGTAACTCCCTTTGGTTTTGATCAATCTATTTCTATCTCGGAAGCTCCTGAGGAGCTAGCAGGATAAGCACCAAACTAGGACATGGACTAGGAGTGGAGACTGAGTTTCACGGTCAAGTGTAGTAGATCCATCTGCCCCACCACACAGGAGAAGATTGTAATCATCTTGTGTCCTACAGTGGGCTTCTGAAAGGTCACATGTTCAAGAGCTTCCTAGGTTTCCCTTGGTGATGAGAATTTACTTGCATTCTAAATGTTCTTAGAGTTCTTGAGCTATAGAAGAAGGAAAGAAACATTATTGACCCATCCTGGGTTCAAATGAAGTTCTCAGAATCCAACCCTAGCCCTGTTAGCAGGAAGAATTCCAGTGTCACAGTGTATTTGTAGGATAGAGAACAGTTGCAAAAGCAACCTAGGTGAAGAGGCCTAGACCTGAAGGATTAGGAGGCAGAATGTACACACTCTACAGGGAAGTGAGCTGCAAAATCACTTCATTCATTCCAGGCATGACCAGCAATGAGGTGAAACCTGAAACGTTTGCTAGAGTTACACCAGGGTCAGGCTTTTCTCAGCCTTTTCAAACAATTAACCTTCCTCCCTCAGGTGAAGGGAGCCTCAGACTATTTTAGGTTAACAATAGCCAGTTTAGTGGAGAAGAGGGGAGGAACATAGTAAAAAAAAATACTGCTCTCTGGTCTTAGGGAGTGGGTTTTTGATTCTCTGTCTGTCAGATTTGAAGGCCCTTCTTAGCTTTCATTCTCCTCCTCATTAATGCAAATCTCCAGTCGAAGGAGAGAGGCAGGGCCCTTTCTCTTCTGTCTCCAGGCACCTGGGTTAGATCCTGGCTCTACTCTCTTGGCTCTGGGGCCTCTGGCTGGTGAGAAGTGGGACAGAGACCTTCTTTCTGCTCTATGGTTGTGTGAAGGCAATGCTGGTAGCCTGGCACATTGCAGAAGACCTCACCATTGGAAAGTTTTCCCTTCATTCCTCCTGACTTCCAAGACCAGATACAGATACATCTATTATCTATGTATCTATCTAGGTATCTATCTAGGTATCTATCTAGGTATCTATCTAGGTATCTATGTATGTATCTATCTATGTATGTATCTATCTATCTGTCTGTCTGTCTGTCTGTCTGTCTATCTATCTATCTATCTATCTATCTATCTATCTATCTATCTATCTATCTATCTATCTATCTATCTATCTATCTATCTATCTATGTATCTATGTATCTATCTATCTATCTATCTATCTATCTATCTATCTATCTATCTATCTATCTATCTATCTATCTATCTATCTATCTATCTATCTATCTATCTATCTATCTATCTATCTATCTATCTATCTATCTAATCTATCTACCTACCTACCTAACTACCTAACTACCTAGCTAGCTAGCTAGCTAGCTAGCTATTATCTCTGTGCCAGTTCTTGGGTTGGTCTCAAGGCCTGGGCACTGTCTCTAGCACTCTGCTACTTGAATCACAGCACCAATTTTGGATTTTTCTGTGCATGTGCTACTGAGCAAACGAAACCAGGGCTTCTTGCATGCTAGGCAAACACTCTTTCACTAATCCACATTCCCAACTCCCTCATCTTTTTCTTAATGGTAGTTTTTACATAAGTATGCCACCATTTTATGTCCCCAAGTTTAATTTTCTGAATACCGGTTATTTCTATGAACTTTGATAGTCTCTTCCCCTGCCTGATTTGTGACTGTTCCTGCATTGACCTCAGAATAAAATGTAAATAAAGGCTCCTGAGAGATTAAGTGCACATTATATAACACTGGAAAAGAAAAGCCATAGGCCTGAAATGAATAGAATGATGCAGTATGCACAATGAGCATATCTGAAAAATAAATCAGTAAATAAAAGCAGCAGAAGCATTGCATATGGTCTGTGGCACTCAGGGAGGTTATATACACACATGAGTAGGTAGGGCACTGATACATAAGTTGGCCATCTCTTTCCGAATTTATTGTGGTTATCCCAAGGCTTAAACTCACGGCCCAATGTATTCCTGAGCTTTTTTGCTCAAGGCTTAGGCTCTATCACCGCCACCGTTCCACTTCCAGCTATCTGGTCGTTAATTGGACATAAGCCCCTCCCAGGTTTTCCTGCCCGGTCTGGTCTGTATCTCCTGCTCAGCCTTCTCTCTCAAAGTTGGAGCTGTAACCTCTGGGCCACTGCTCCACTTCTGGTTTTCTGGTGGTTTATTGGAGGTAAGAGGACCACAGACTTTCCTCAGGCTGGCTTTGAATGGCGATCTCCTGACTAGGATTCAAGTGGATTTCCTCAGGGATTTACCAAGGAGCTGCTCCACACAAACCTTTAGTCTAAATCTTGAGAGGCACTAGAGAAAAACAGAAATATCAAGATGCTTATAGTTTGTTCTAGATAATTAAGGTTGAAGACACAATACACTCATAATTATTAGGTCATTTTATAAGCAAAAGGAGCAATGCAGACAGTATGAAGATTGCTCCAGCTTTCAGTCCTCTCATCCTGAGACAGTAAATTCACTGCAGCTCAACGCTAAGTGAAAGAACTGGCAGGTCCTATGGACATTTGCTCCCAAATCCCGTGACACTTATTTCTCACTTTTGACTTCAAACCGGTGACCAGAGGAGAAGATGAGGAGACAATATCCTTGTCAGAGAAAGCAGCTATAAAGAACATTGGGTAGTTTACTTATAAATTCAAACCATTGGAATGACCCTGTTAAAAAGACAGATTGTCCAGAGTAAAAAATGAAGAAAACAAAGGCAGCTGCCAGTAGCTGCTGACTGTAATCCCAGCTCCTAAGGAGGCTGAGATATAGAGAACCTTAGTTTGAATCCAGTCAGTGTAGGAAAGTTCATGGCAACGTTATATCTAAGAGATCAGAGAAAAAACCAGAAGTGGGGCTGTGACTCAAGGCTAATGCACTACCCCTGAGCAAAAGGAGCTCAGGGACAATGCCTAGGCTCATAGTCCAACTCCAGGACCTGTCCCCCCACACACAAAAAGCATGTAGCTCTAAGTCTTTGTGTATGGATGGATGTATTCCTATGGATGAATCTCCAGAGTAGCTATGATGAATGGCACCAAACTAGAAAATGTGTTTTCAATACAATGATTTCATAGCACAGAGAGGGTTTTCAAGACATTGCATGTTCCAGGGCTCCCCTCAATATTCCCAGTGTAGCCTGAGGGTTTCTCTGCATCCCAGGACTGCTGAAAGAAGTTTCTCTCATTGTCTGGAGAGGCATACAAAAGGAATCACTCCTGTACATCTGTGTAACAAACAACTCCGTCTGCACCAATTAGTGAGGATGAGTGTGGGTAGGCTCTGAATGTCAGGAGAAAAAGGACTCTTTGTACCTCAAGCTATCTCTCTCCCCAGTGCTCTGTTTTGACAGGAAGCCTCCATTTGTGCCACCTCCCGTGGCAGGCCAAGTTCCCTACACTCATCCTGTCTTTGTTAGACTATATTCCAGTGTTGAAACAAACTGCTATAATTAATTCAAGAGTCCTTTTGGCAGACAACTAAGGAGCTGAACCTAATGAAGATTCCTACTTTGCAATGGTGCCTCCCTTGGTTTCAGGAAGCTTGTTAAATCTAAGCACATGCAAAATCACAATGCTTCCTATTATCTACAGCTGGTGAAGCTAATCAGATTTTGAAATCTTTAACCTCTCCTAGTGGGGCCCTGGGTGGCTAGGTTTCAGGGTTAAACACAGGGCCAGGGTGATGACCGTGACCTCAGAGCACAAGCCCAGTGCTTTACCATTTTTTGTCACAACTTCACTTCTGTTCTCTGTGTGTGTGTGTGTGTGTGTGTGTGTGTGTGTGTGTGTGTGTGTGTGCATACACCAGTCGTGGAGCTTGAACTCAGTACCTGAGTACTGTACCTGAGTTTCTCCTGTACAAGGATAGCATTCTACCACTTGTGCCACAGAACCACTTCAGGATTTTTTTCTAGGGATGTGGTACTGAGGATGCAAACCCAGGTTTTCATACATGCAAAGCAATCTACCCCTAAGACACGTTCCCAGCACTCCACTTCCGGTTTCTTTCTTTCTTTTCTTATAAGTTGGAGGAGTTGAAGTCTGGGCCTGGGTGCTGTCTCTGAGCTTTTCAGCTCAAGTCTGGCGCTCTACCACTTGAACTCCAGCACTCTTTCAGGCTTTCTGGTGATTCATTGGAGATAAGCAGCTCATGGAATCTCCTGCCCAGGCTTGCTTTGGATTGTGATCCTCAGCTCTCAGGCTCCTGAGTAGCTAGGATGACAGGCATGAGTCACCGGTGCCCAGCTTCCACATCAAGTTTCTAAGTGGTGAATAGGAGACAATAGTGTCTGGGATAGTTTGGAACCCAGATCCTCAGCTTGCTGAGCAGACAGGATGACAGACCTCAGCTTAAAGACACCTAAGCCGAGACACTTTGCTCCAAGGGGTTCCTTGGCTCCATGTGGTAGAGCGCTAGCCATGAGCCCAAGATGAAACTCAGCGCCTAGGTTCATGATGGAGAAAACTAAACCAAAACAATTGTCTGCAGGAGACAAGTCACTAGAATTCAGTACATACATAAATTTGGCCCTGCCTTGGGGATATATCTGAGCTTCAACTTTCTCATCAGCACAATCGTCTTATTTGTGGAGCTCTAACAAGGACCAGATGAAAGAATACACCCCGTGAAGGGCTCAGTACATAGCACCTTGTAAAGGACTCAGCACACAGCAACCCGTGAAGGACTTAGCACCCAGCACCCCAGGAAGGACTCATCACATAGCTGTATCTCACAAGCTGTCATTAGAATTCGGATGCTTTCATTAGTATCATCATTCTTTCAGAAACCCATCACAAATCACACAAGTTCACATCTAACCATTTAGAGGTGTGGTTAATGGGGGGTAGGGTCGTCAGCTTCAGGGATTGCACTCATAGATTGGGGGTACTGTCCTAAGACCTTTTCCTCAAGGTTAGAGCTCTACCATTTTGAGCCACAGCTCAGAGTCTCTCAGACTTCCTACCAGGGCTGAGTTTTCAACCCACCAGTGTCAGATCTCATCCCCCAGCAGCTAAAGGGGATCCAGCAATGTCTGGCTAAATGGAGTTGGTTTGCAGCAGTTGACCACTGGCTAAGTCAGGTTAGATGGCAGCCATCAGCTTTAGACCTTCGGTTTGCTCTGTCATGAGATATTTGAAATCCTGGCCTTCTATAGTTGCAGTGAGAACTTTCTAACTTGTTTTTTGGTGCTTGAGTGACAGCACCTCTTCTGGCTTTTTCTGTTCATGTGATAGTGTGGAAACGAACCCAAGGTTTCATATATACTAGGCGAGCACCAGGAGTGACAAGTGTAGTAATAGATATGTAGATTGTTTTATATATATATATATATATATATATATATATATATATACACATATATATATATATACATATATATATATATATGCATAAACAAGAGAGCGAAGTGTGTTTATTATTAAATTATATATACTATATTACTACCAATTATCGATAAATTATTTCTTCCTTTATTTAAGTATTATGGTTGAATACATAATAAAGTATCAATTATAACATTCCATTAGCATTCACATGAACAGGAATGAGTTTGACAGGGTCTCCCTCCATTTGTGGGTGGCAGTCCTAGCATTCAAACTCCAGGCCTGGGTAGTTTACTTTGAATGCAAACCATTGGAATGACACTGTGAAGATTGCAGATTGTTACGATTTTAAAAAAGTACAACAAGAAGACAAGAAAGCAAGGTGCCAGTGGCTTCTGCCTGTAAACCTAATCCTAGCTCCTCAGGAGGCCGAGATGTAGAGAATGCCAATTTGATTTCAGCTGGGGTGGGAAAGTCAGTGAAACTCGTCTTTCTAAGAGATCACAGGAAAAATAAGACATGAATGGGGCTGTGCCTCAAGAACAGAGTGCTCCCCTTGAGCAAAAGGAGCTCAGGGACATGGCCTAGGCTCATAGTACAACCCTGGACCTGCCAAAAAAACAGGGAGGCAATAACTCCATATATCGGTGTATGGATGATGGACATTTATCAGGTTGCCCATGCCTAGTCCCCAACCTAGGGAAGCTGGGACATGCCCTCAAAGAGTACTAAGTCTGAGCAGGCAGCTTGAAAAAAGCTTCTTCTCTGGCATTGAAGAATGGAAGCCTTATGTTCTTGCTGAGATGTCCCATCGGGATACCTAGTAGCCAGTCACTGCCTCCAGGGAGACCACAGTTCCTAGGCTGTAAGAGTTATCAAAGGTGCTGGCTCCATATTCTGTATCCCTCTGTAGGATGTGAGCCTAGACATCTGGGGCTTGGTGGTTATCATTCATTTATCATTCCTCATTGCCAAGTCACAGGCCGGTCCAAAGTCTTGGCAAAGATATGAAATAGTCAGCGATTTCTACCCTGAAAGTGGTAAGCCAATAAACCCCGCCCTCATAATTCCCATTAGAAGTGAACTTTGGGCTGTGAATGTGTCTTAGTGGTAGAGTGCTTATGTAGCACCCACGCACGAAGCCCTGAGTTTGATTACTCATTACCGCAGAAACAGAAAAAGCCAAAAGTGGCACTGTGGCTTAAGTGATAGAGTGCTAGCCTTGAGCAAAAGAAGCTAAGGAACATGCCCAGATCCAGAGTGCAAGCTCCAAGACTGGCAAAAAAAAGTCAGCCTGGTGAGATATATTGTTCTGGGACTCAGAGGAGGGCCGAGGTTATAGGTAAGAGGTAGGGTAGAGGGCAGGTGCTCGTAGCTCACCCTTGTAATCTTAGCTACTCAGGAGGCTGAGTTCTGAGGATACCAATTGCAAGCAGGAAAGTCTATAGGAGACACTTCTCTAATTAAACAACCAAAAAGCCAGAAGTAGAGCTGTGGTTCAAGTAGAAGAGCGCTAGCCTTGAGCACAAAAGCTCAGAGATAAGAAACCATCTAGACCATGAATTCAAACCCAGGACTGGAACACACATGCATACGCATGCATGAGCTCGCGCGCGCCCACACAGACAAACACACACACACACACACACACACACACACACACACACACACACACACACACACACACACATACCAACATAGAGCATTTTCCAGTCAGCCTTCACAAATTCCATCTCTAGCAACTCAATATTTTAAAAAAGAGGGAGAAGGGAAGGAAAGACTTGCTCCAGGAGGTGATATAACCAGTACCAAAATTCCACAGGAGTTCTAAGATGTGGAACAGGATAGAGAGCCTCAGGCAGAAGGTACAGCATGGGCAAAGGTCCTGAAGTGTGGTGTAGAGCAGATGGTGTGGGTGGAATGAAGGTTCTGTGGCTTCAGACAAGTATGGAAGAATATTCAAGGCTGGGTCAAGGTTTGTACTTGAGTCACAAGTAGGGCAGAGGATGGGGTCCCAGAATGGGGTGCAGGGGAGGATTAGCTTGTCTTTTCACCATGGACCCCAGTCATTTCCTGTGTCTGGAAGCCTATTTTTCACAGCTCTGGACCCTCAGGCCTCCTTGGCATGGAGGAGTCAGGGCAAACGCAGGGAAGAAAGCTTGCTTAAGAAAACTTCTAGCCCAAAGCCACCAGTGGCTCAACCTCTGTAAATCCTAGCTACTCAGTAGACTGAGATCAGAGATCGTGGGTCAAGCCAGCTCAGCCGAGGAAATTTAGCGAGATTCTACTTGATGATGAACTACCAAAAGCCAGAAATGGAGATGTGGTTCAATTGATAGAGTGCCAGCCTTGAGGGAAAAAGTTAAGAGACCAGAGCCCAGACCCCTGAGTTCAAGCCCCCGTATTGGCACTTAAAAAATAAAGAAAAGTTTTCAGGAGCTCCTAGTCCACTGTGGTGAAAGGCTAGATCAGCCGAGCGCTGGTGGCTCTCTTCCTAGCTCCTCAGGAGGATGAGATGTGAGGATCGTAGTTCAAAGCCAGCCCGGGCACGAAAGTCCAGGAGACTCTGATCTCCAAGGAACCTCCAAAAACCAGAAGTGATGCTGTGGCTCAAGTGGTAAGCTGAAGATATGGGGCACAGCGCCCAGGAACAGAGTTCAAGCCCCATGACCAACACTTGGCCTGCCTGGACCTCACTCTGTGGCTCTAGGCAGGGTATTTTCAAGTGGGCCTCTGAGGGTCTCCCAATGTCTAGGTGTGCTACAAGTCTTGAGAGCAGCCTCTTTGGAGGCCTTTGCCTACAGAGCAGGCCACAGTGCCAGAAAAGGGTTGATCTTTGGGGCACGGAGGTCATTGGTCGGGTCATCAGAATGTCATCAAAGCATGGATGCAGTGTCTATCTGAGTATTAAATCGATGTCTCAGACCATGATTCTGGGCTAGGAGGGGCAGGAGCTGCAAAATGGCACACCATTTAACACCCACTCACACGGGTATCACAAGAGTGAGAATCTGTCAGGCACACCTTGGGTGAGTGTTGAGTTGGGTTCATGAAAGACTTGTAGGCTCAGGAATCCACAGCTGGCTGGGTGCTGCTTGTAGCAGTCGCTATCTCTGGAGTCCCAGGGCTCGGAGCCCTGCTTTTCTCACCAGTGCTCAGGGGGCAGATGAAGGTCTGTAATCATGGGCCAACTACAAAGGAGCATCCCTAGTGTCCTTCCCTTGGTCCTGTGGCCCCGTGCTCGGATGGAGGGGCAGGTTCCATGGAACTTACTGTCATGGCCCAGAAACCTCAGCCCAAGAAGGACTTAGGGAGAAACCACTTGATCTGCCTTCAGAGTTTTCTCTGACTAAGCCTTAGGACTGTCCACAGTTGTAGCTCAGCTCATCATTACCACCTTCCTCTGTGTGATGTGATGTGTGTGTGTGTGTGTGTGTGTGTGTGTGTGTGTGTGTGTGTGTGTGTGTGCATGCCTCTTTATACTAGGGCTTGAACTCAGGGCCTGCACTATGTCCCTGAATTTTTTCATTCAGGGCTAGCACTCTACCATTTGAGCCACAGCTTTTCTTCCAGATTTAGGGTGGTTATTTGCAGAAGAATGTCTCACAGACATTTCTAGCTGGGATGCCTCTGAATGGCAATCCTCAGAACTCAGCCTCCTGAGGAGTTAGGAATATGAGAGAATGACCTATTAGCATCTGGCCACATTTTCCTTCTTTGCTAAAACATAGTACCTCTCTCTCCCAGCCGAGCACCCATGTACAGCTATACTTCCTACCTCAGGTGTCAGAAGAAACATACCCTCCCCTGCGGACAAAGAAATGGGATCAGGTTTGGACTTTATGTTCTCTGCACACTCAGGGGCTGCTGGGAGCTGATATGGATTTCAGAGATCTATGCCAGGGCAAATAGACAACTGTTGGAACAGAAGAGAGGATGAAAAGTTATCTTTGCAGCTGGGTGCTAGTGGCTCATGCCTGTAATCCCAGCTACTCAAGGCTGACAACTGAGGATCTACAAGATTCAAAGATAGACTGGGCAGACTCTAATCTTCAATGAATCACAAAAATGCTGGCAAGCGGAGCTACCCTAGTTCAAGTGGTTCAGCACCAACCTTGTGCAAACAAGCTAAAGGATACCACCTAGGCTCTGAGTTCAAGCCCCGGAACACACACATACACACACGGGCCTGTGCACATGCACACATCAATATCCTTAGGACAAATCAATGGCTCATACCAGCAATCCCAGCTACTAAAAAGGCTGAGCTCTTAGGGGGGCAGCTTGAAGCCAGTCCAGGTAGGAAAGTCTGTGAGACTCTTCTCTCCACTAAACTACTAAAACAGATAAAAAGTGAACTATGATTCAAGTGGTAGATTGTTAGCTCAGGGACAGTGCCTACGCCCTAAGTTCCAGCTCTGAGATGTTTTTGTTTTTGTTTTAATAAACACCCTTTGCCATCCCAACCCCTACAGGCAATAAATTCAGATTTTGGTCATCCTAGATCTCACTTCAGTTCCTGCCACTTCCACATCACTGCCAGAATTGGCTGGTGTGTGGCCAGCACTGGGTTAAGAAGTGAAATTACACAGTGGGGAATAGCCAGGTCAAGGCTAATGCCACAAAACATTGAGGTACTGGACATACCAGTCTCTCATCACCCATTTCCCTGGCCCTGGAATCTAAAGTCTGTGCCTCTGTATTTTGGCATCTGGAATTGTCTAGAAGGGCCTGAGGGGCCCAGCTGGGGCCAGAAGATAGACTTGCCTGCGATAAGGTACATTGACATTTCCTAGACAACAACGGATACTTACAAGCCACCTTGGCCTCACCTCCATGTAGCCCCAGATCCTCCTTGTTTGGGCAGCCTTCAGTCAGCTATCAAGCTCAGGTTCGCCAGAGCCACTGGCAACCATCCTACCCCCACTCCACTGCCAGCCTGCTGAGAGGGACATGCAGCACGAGGCCCAGCTGAGGAAAAGGACAGGACATCTCATGAATGAGTGCCACCCCTCCAGAGGCAAGAGGAGAACCTATGCCAGCCAGAGCTGATGACCCAGAATCCCCTGGAGGCATACAAAGATATGGACAGCTGGACATGGGCCTCAAAGAAAAGCTGGAATATGCAGGTCTCTGGCGATTTAGGACTCGTTGTAGACACTGATAGGGGGCTAAAGGCAAGGTTGCCGTGGAGGAGGGGCACCATCCAAGGTCAAGAAGAGGTAGACAGGTGCCCAAGAAGGGGACAGAGAAAGATAAGAGAAAAATACACACAAAAACACACAGGGGTATCCCAAGGCCTCCTTAGTCACTGAGAACCTGAACATCCCAACCCCCAAGAAGATGTTACTAGTATCCTCAGACCAAATGTAGAGAAAACTCAGAGCCTCTCACACATCTGGAATGGCTCATAACACAGCATGGCATTTCCTACTGTACACACCGCTACACATAAAACTCAGCTACCTTATTTTTGGTTGTCAGTCATGGGGTTTGAACTTTGGGCCTGTGTGCATTTCCTCAGCTCTTCAGCTGAAGGTGCACACTCTACCACCGGAGCCACAGCACCACTTCCAGTTTTCTGGTGGTTCTTTGGAGATAAAGTCTCACAGACTTTCCTGCCCAAGCTGGCTTTGAACTGCGATCCTCAACTCTCAGCCTCTTGAGTAGCTAGGATGACATTTGTGAGCCACTGGTAGCACCTGGCTTCAGCCACTTTTCTACAACCAGGGGAAACCCAACTTGTCATGCCACCAACCACATGCAACCCTTCACTTTAGACTTTGACACCAGGATCCCAAACCATTATTCCATAGATGGAGAAAATATAATTGACACTACCCTCCCACCCCTGCTCCCATTCGCCCACTTCCTGCCTAAGACAGGCCACGACCTCTGAGTTCTTGGTAAAGCAGCCCCTATCCTGCTGTGACTTCACACTTGGGCAAACCTGGGGAGTTCTTAGAAATGTCTGTACACTGAGGCCAGCACCTGGTCTCCCAACAACCGCACCCTACTCATTCACCATCTCTTGCAGGCAAGGGATGTCTTTCTGTATTTTTTTTTTTTGGTTGAGAGGCTTGAACTCAGGACTTGGGTACTGTCCCTGATGATGATTTTTCCTCTAGGCCGGGGCTCTAACATTTGAGCCACAGCGCCACTTCCGATTGAAGACTGGAGATGAGACTCTCAGGGAACTTTCCTGCCTCGGCTGGGAAACAAGATCCTCTGGATCTCAGGCTCCCAATTAGCCAGGATGATAGGCGTGAGCCACCAGTGCACGGTTTATGGTTTCTCATTCTTTATAATTTCCACCTAGTCCTTCTCTAGACACTACCACCTAGACTCTCCTCTATTTCCCTCAGGGACAGCAAAGGGAGGCTCAGAATCTGGGTAGGGCCATGGGCATTAAAGGGCTCCCTCCACATCTGTACCCCTCTCTAAGCTCTCATCTGCCTCCTCTGGATGGCCTGGTCGTCCGGAGCAGATCAGTCCCAATAGGACTTCTGGAGCCTGCCCTGTATCCCCCTGCCCCAATCAATGGGTACGTGAGGATTTCTGGGGCCAGCTCCATGTCCCGGTGGAAGATATTGGGAGTGTTGCTGATAACTGGGTCCAGGGGTGCCCAGGGCAGAAGGAGTGCCCAGATCCTTTCTGTCATAGAAGGAGACACAAAGCATGGATGGATCTACTAAGAACTACAGGGCATAGCCATCCACCTGTCACCAAGGTCCCTTGGAGTGCTGTTTTATGTTGACATTCCTGGGGCTTGAGCTCGGGGCCTGGGCACTGTCCCCAAGCTTCTCTTGCTTGAGGCGATTACTCTTCCACCTGGGCCAAGGTGCCACTTCCGGCTTTTTCTGTGTATGTGGAACCTAGGAATCGAACCCAGGGTTTCCTGTGTGCTAGGCAAGCCCACTACTGCTAAGACACAATCCCAACCCTGGATAGCTCTTTTTCTGTGACCCCTCGGGTCTGTCTTGGGACAGTTTTGAACATCTGTACCGAGTTACCAGCATTCCTGGCTGGAAATGAACACACTCAGCTATGTTGTCCTTTATCTACAGCATCATTGCTCTTTGTGCTCCCTGTCAGATCCTCCTTGTTCAGCAAGATCCCCTTTCAACTGTTGCCTCTAAGAAGTCCACTTCAATTGCTCTGGCAGAGGAGGATCTTCTCCATTCTGCAGGCTACCAGTCTTGCCTCATTGTGCCTTCCGGCTGTTGTGGTTTGAGAGCACACAAAGGAGAATGACTGGCTTACACCAACCAATTTCTGAAGGCTCTGATACACTACCCAGGGACTGGTGCTGTATCGCCCTCTGTGAGAGGGCACTAGAGACCCAGACAGTCTGGGGGCAACAAGATTGGGCCATCATTTTTTGTGGGCTTGAACTCAGTATGTGGGAGCTGTATCTCTGAGTTTTGGTGCTCAAGGCTGCTGCCCTACCAATTGAGCCAGAGCTCCACTTCTGGCTTTTTGGTGGTTCCATAGAGAGAAGAGTCTTACCAGCATTCCAGCTTATGGCTGGCTTTAATCTTTGATCCTCAGATCTCTCCCTACTGAGTAGCCAGGATGTCAAGCATGAGCCTGAGCCAAAGGTAATGGGCAACAGAGCTTTCTTTTTTATTGTGAAAATATCATACAGAGGGGTTACAATTACATGGGCAAGATAAAGAGTACAGAGCCCTTCTTTTCAGTTTCTGTTTATCTCATGTCAATTAGCAAGCCCTAATTAAAAGTCATTTACAGGGGGTCAAGTTCCTTTCCTAGGTCAGTTAATCTAAGGAGATAAAGAGTCTTTGAAAAGGATAGTTTGAGTTGGCCTAGATGAGTGTGTGTGTGTGTGTGTGTGTGTGTGTATGTGTGTGTGTGTGAGTAAGAGAGAGAGAGAGAGAGAGAGACAGACAGACAGACAGACAGCCCGACAGACAGACAGAAAGACAGACAGACAGACAGAAAGCCAGACAGACAGAGAAAGAGTATGAGTTCCAGGGATACCTACCCCCGTCTCTGCAGTGCCTCATCCTCCTAGTGGTGTGTCCATCCAGGATCCCCACCCCAAAGAAGATGGGTAGGGGAGGGTACATGAGGTCACATCGAGTGGGATGATCTGAATTCTATCCTGCAACTGAAGCCTGGAGAGATAATGGAGAGGAGAGGTTTAGAGGAACATCGAGGGAAGCCCCTTACCTTTGGCTACAAGTACTAGAGAGAAGACTGAATCCATCCTTTCTGGTAGTAAGATAACAAGTGCCAAATATTCATTTATTATTTTTTGTGAGGCCTAGGGCTTGGATTCAGGGCCTTGGTGTCATCCCTGAGCTTCTTTTTAGACTGAGGCTATATGACTTAAGCCACACCACCACATCTGGCTTTTTTTCTGGAGGGGGGGAGTTGGCTTATGGGAGATAAGTCTCTCACAGACTCTCCTGCCTGGGCTGGCTTTGAGTCACGACCATCAAACCTCAGCCTCCCAAATATCCAGGATGACTGGTGGAATCCACCGGCACCTGACTGCCACCATCCATCTATAATCCCCTAAGGCCAGTGCCGGGCCACCTGCACTGCACCCCCATGGTTGTGAGTGGGAAGCAGACATGGGTGGGTTTAATACTTGAACAGCCTACCTACCTTTGAACATTGTTCCGGGTCAGTTTGATGGAGGCTTTCTCCTTATTCACAGCAATCACTTGGCTCTGTCACAATAACAAATGTCCTCTAAGAGGTGTCAGGTCTGGGGTCTTTTCTCTGCACACCAGCCCCCCCCCCAAAAAAAAAACGACACATCCCAGCCAACAAAGTAGAGAAAGAGTGAATTCATTTTTTTTAATAGCCAAGGTCTGGCCAGATAAGGGGTGGTGAGAATCAGAGGCCTGGGATTGTGCTGGGTGATGGGAAACCCAACGCCTCCTTATCCATTTTCCTTTCACTATCTTAACAAAGGGTAGTGGGGAAGGACTCATGGGATGGATGAAAAATGAATAACCATCATGATCTAGCCCTGGCTTACCTCAGGGAGCTAGTTCAATCAAGTTAGGACATTCAAGTACAATCTCATATGGGATCCCCTGAACTGATTTGCATTTCTTTTATGACCAGTGATGCTGAGCATCTCCCTTCTCTTTCTGAGAGGCCACACTATTACAGGTTTGTAGTGTCTCAACAGAGGCATAGAAACTTGTAATATTGTGTTCTTTGTAGTAAATTCACTTCACTTGGAGCTTCCAATGACTCCTATAATTTATAGTAAAGGTTTATACTATCTCCCTTACTGATTAAAAAAAAACACTGATTTTCTAAAAGCATATGAAAAAATCCCTTTTTCAGGGGTCCCTGTGAATACTAAGGAAAATTTTTTACTGGGAAATTTTATTTGATTTCTTGTTCTTTACATCACTTAAACACATGTTGAATTTTTGGTTTCCCCACCAAATCTTCAACAAACCAGAGACTATGTAGCTTCATTGGATTTTGCTTCAAAAGTTACAAAATATTTTGACATATTTTTGATTTGGTGTTTTGGGCATTTTTGGCTTTTGGAATGCTAGTGGGCCAGTACTCAGGCTTGAACTGAAGTCCTAGAGCTCTCGCTTAGATTATTTTACTCAATGCTGTCACTGTGCAATTCAAACCACATCTCCACCTCTGGCCTTTTGCTACTTAATTGAAGATAAGATTCATGAGGATTTATTAGCTTTGGTTGGCATCAAACTGTGTTCCTCAGATCCCACCCTCCTGAGCAGCTAAGATTATAAGAATGACCCATAACCTGGATATATTGTGCTCCCTATGAAACCTAAACAAGGGCACATAATTCTGAAGCATGTGTGTATGGTTATGTTTTTCTAAATTAGTTAGAAAAATATAGCCCTTTCCGTGTGTGTGAATGTGCTGAGGGAAATGAGGATGAATCTTCTGATTTTGAGGCAAGATTTCACCTAGGGCTTTTCACACACTGAGCTACGCTGTACAGCATTCTTGAGACCAAAGATGAGGTAAATGATGTCATCATCCCATTCATCTACACCCCTTGCTAACATATGCATACACTGTGGAGTTGTCATGAGTATTTTGTGTATGAGAGCCAGTACTGAGGCTTGAATTCAGGACCTAGATACTGTCCCTTAGCTTTTGTATGCGATGCTAGCACACTACCATTTGAAACACAGCTCAGCTTTCTTCTTTTACTGTTTAATTGGAGGTAAGATTGTAATCTGCTATCCACTGAAGTGCCAAACCTCAATCCCCTAGTGAAAATCACAACTGGTGTGCAAAGAAGAAAGTTGACTTTGATTCAGAAGATACCAAGTTTTAAAGGACAAAACTTCTCTTTGTGCCAACGTCCAGTTACTTTTTAACTTGTGTATCTTCCTCACAGTTATACTAGAAGGATCAGTACCAATGGGGGGAGAAAAGGAAATTAACTCTATACTTCTCTTTTTCTGAACTAACAGGACACACATGGGACTGGCTAAGTTCCACTTGGTAATGTAAACATGACAGACAAAAAGTGGAGATATATCTATACAATTTCATGGAAATTTTGTGAGGATGCTTATATGCTTCTGTCCAAATAAATGCACAATGGCTCATGCCACTAATCCTACTAATCAGGAGGGTGAGATCTGAAGATCACAGTTTGAACCTAGTCTACTTTGTAAAATTCTAAAGACACTTATCTTCAATTAACCAGCCAAAGGCCAGAATTGAACCTGGGGCTCAATTGGTAAAGTGCTAGAAATGGGACAGCACTCAGGCCCCAAATATAAGTTCAAGTTGCGTCCTTTCTTCTGTCTATATTCCTTTAAAGACCTGCAAGACAGTGATTTTCTAAGTGAGGGTTGATGCTGGCTCATTCCTTTAATCCTAGTCTCTCATCAAGCAAATTGCTAAGGCTCCACTAGATTATGAGGCAAATTAAATGTTCTGGCAGCCCAGTCCTAAGGAATTAGCTGGGGAGTGCACTTCTTTTTCTCAAGCCAAGCTCCTTTGATAAGACCCCAGTGAAACAGTCTCAGAGACGTACCAAGTATTCCAATATTATGCCAGGGGGTCTCAGCCCTGGGTTTGAAGGAGGAACACTCACTTTTTTTTGTCGCTCATGGGGCTTGAACTCTGAGCTTGGTTGCTATCCCTCAGCCCTTCAGCTCAAGGAAAGAACTCTACCACTTGAGCCATAGTACCACTTCCAGTTTTCTAGTGGTTTATTGGAGATAAGTGTCTCATGGACTTTCCTGCTGGGGCTGGATTTAAACTGTGGTCCTCAGATCTCTGCCTCCTGAGTAGCTAGGATGACAGGTATGATTCACTGGCACCTGGCTTAGGAACACTCACTTTTTAAACAGAATATCCAGCAACTGCTCCATTGTACCCCACTGTCTATAGTGGTGGAGTAAGTTTCCAACATGGAAGGGATCACTTTTCTGGTAGGCAGGGACCAGGTCCATTATCAGAATTTGCAGCAAACATGAGTCTAGGTTCCATATATTATAAGGCATATTCAGGGTTTGGTCTGACTCATTTTGACACTGAGGTGGTAAAAAGGAATGAATCTTTGAAACATGGAAATGGGAGTACACCTCAAATTGAGTAATTGTAATAGAGTGGATTGAAAACTACACAGTAAATATTTTCTCAGTCTACACATACAAACACACACAAGAAGAAGGTTTTAGTGTGGACTAGGATGAGATTAAAGAAGTTTCCTGTCATAATTGTACCTGGCCTGAGTTGCCTTGTGATTCCCTTGGTTTCTTCTTATAAAAAGGCTTGAGACATTGTATTCGTGGTTTGGCACTGATCCAATGTCTGCAGCATCGAGTGAGGCACTCACACTTCTCATGACTGAGACCTGAGTCCCTTGAACTTTGAAAACAACACAGGAACATCTTTCTTTTTCCTGAGCCACAGGCCAAGTGAGCTGGCTTTAGCTGACTGTCAGTTACATTCACCTGGCTCTCAGAGTTCCACATTCTATTCCATTGTGAGTTAGGTAGTGTCATCTCTTGGAGACGAATGATCTAAGCTGCCTGCTCACATAAGACCATCCCAAAGACAAACTGGAGGCTGAAATAGCTCTTTCTACATCACTCTATACACATGTGGACATTGTCAAATCCCAACATCCTCAGCTAGGCCTAGAAACCGGCATGGCCTCAGCTTCAAAGAGCGTTTCCAAGGTCAGATCCATGCCTTATTTCTCACTTATTTCCCTCATCCTGCACAAATCATTTTGCATCTCAGGACCCTCTCAGGCTTTCATGTGCTTCTCACATCTATTTTTGACATCTATTTCCGAGGACATTGTTAGGTTTTTGTTTCCTAATCTTCCGTTTGCTCTTGAAGCCCCTGTGTGCTGTCATCTTAAAAAAAGGTAAGTACTTAGAGGTGTGAAAATCAAACAAGTATTGAAAAACAAACATTACACATACAGTCAGACATTTTTACAGGTGTACATTCTTGTAAGATAAAAGTATTTTTGATAATTTTGTTATATTTTATGACAGAGGGGAAGGGGAGAAAGGAAAAGGTGCTGCATTGTCTTCTCATAATGCAATGATTATTATTTAAAAATAGTATAGTTGAAGGAATATAAGATTTAAAGGTAAAAACTGTGCTCCTGTTCTTTTCATAAGCTAGTCATTTTAAAAGTATTTCTCACTAAAGTCTTGTGGTTTGTGTCCCATGAACTATCCTCCTCCTTCAAAATAATCAAGGAAAAACCTTTACAAATAAGTGGGCTGTTTTCCAATCTCTGGATAAGAATTTAAGGTACAACATTGTCTGTGATTTTATGCATGTACATGTGTGTGGGAGTGTGTGTGTGTATGTGTGTGAATGTGTCTGTACATATATGTGTGGGAGTGTGTGTGTGTATGTGTGAGAATGTGTGTCTGTGCATATGTGTGTTTTAGGAATTGAACTCAGTGACTAAATGAAATGCAGAAGCATCTTTTCCTTGACTGTAGTGTTCTACCAATTTTGCCACAGTTCCACTGCACACTTTTTTGCAGTGAACTGCAGAGGAGAGGCTCATAAAATTTCCTGCTTAGGTTGAACTAAATCTCAAGTCTCAACTTCCTGATTAGCTAGAGTTATAATTATGAGCCTCCAGAACCTGGTGATAAAGCATTGTTACTGGAGTCATTGGGGTTGCAAGTTTCAGTCCAGCTTCACAACATTCTATATCATAAAACAGCAACAGAAAAACCCTAAGTTAAAATACAATAATAACATGTAATTACAATAAAATTTAGTGATATAGTCTGCTAGCAAAACTTTCAGGAAACCTTGGTCTTAATGATTCAGCAACACAAAATCAAACAAAATGAGAATTTCAGTAGACTCTATGAATTTTTTAATTCCATCTTATTAATTTCAAAACATAAGAAACAAAAGCATTCATACTTATAAGGAGAATGTAAAAAAGATAAAAGATGGCAGATTAGGAGGAAAATTCTACACTGAAGGAACATTTTGTCATGGTGAATATATGGTGGTATTCTCATGGTGAATATATGATAATGTTCTTCAGAGCAGCAATAGATAAATATATATTTACTACACATAGTCTAACTTGTCTATCCTTACCAACTTCTAATCTTCTAGCACACATTATCAATATATTCCAAAAAATAACTAGCAGAGTCAGGAGGTTGCCAAAATACATAAGCTTCAATGTGTTAGGTGATAAACGTGCTAATTGTATTGACTATTCTATATATTGAACATCTAGGGTGTTATCATTGTATCTCTAAATATGTACAAACACTACTTCAAAGTGAAACGAAATACAAGAAGGGTTTGAAGGCATATGCCTGTAAACATAGCTATTTGGGAAAATAGTTCAAGACCAGTGTAGTTTTATCTGCAATGCTCCCCAACCACTGTCTCTGCGTGATGGAATATGTCTATCATCCCAGGTCCATGGGGATCTGAGAGCAGGAAGATTTCAATTCCATGCCATACTAGGCAAGAACTTCCACATGGCTCCATCTCAACCAAAGAAGGTTTAACACTGGCTAAGACCTATCTCCCCTACCCAGGTGAAAATGAAAATAAGAGCATTGTAGTATAAGAAACAAACAATATTGAGGGAGTTCCAGGGAGATGGTGGAGGAGAAGCTGGAGGCTAAACAAGCTCTTGCATAGAAAGCAGTTTTAGAGTTCCAGTGAACAGTCCTAAGCCAGAGAACCACACCAAGTATGCCATCACAGGACAGAGAGTTAGGCCAGAGAGGGAAAATCCAGGCAAGGAGACAGATCTGAGCTCTTGCCAGCAGCCTCCACCACCACGGCGACAGCCATGATGGCAGTGGCCGACCCCCCATACCTGAATCACAGAGAGTGCGGGACAAAGGAGCCAGACGCAGCAGGCAAGCAGATTCTACTCAACACCAGCAAGAACCGACAAGGAACAGACATATTCATCCTGCAGTTCACAAACCAGAGACCACCCAGGAACCTAGAAGCCTGACATCCTCACTCCTTCTCAGGGAGCAGAGGAGGGAAGGCCACCCCTCCCCCCCCAGTACTGGAGATCTCCATCTTGGATACTGACAAAGCTTGGCGGAGCTGCAAGCTCCAATTCAGGCCTTGGAAGAAAACAATACAGTCATTTAGCAGGTCACAAGAAGCTAACCTGACCTGACCTGCCAGACTCAGCTACATCCAGGGAAGTCACCCTGCTCAGGTGCCAGCCCTAGGAATGGCTTTCTTCACTGGGTAATCAGAGCCAGAGGCTGCCCCTCCCTTTAGCAGCTTTGACAATCAATTGAAATTCAATAAACAGAAACTCTGAGAATGGCTCCAGGCTGGGCTCTGTGAGTTTCTCACAAACTAGCCCCCAGGAAAAGCTACTGTTTGATGAAATGCTTCAACTCTACCCAGAACCTAGCCTCATCACAGTATCTCCAAACTTGAGGAAAAAGCCATCTTCCTCTTTTGTGATACTCAGAGCAGATCTACCTCCCATTGAACTAACCTGGGAGGAGGATAGCAAAATCCTGGTAAAGCAGAGCATTTTTTTGCCTGTTCGAACAAACGGACTTAAGAAATCAACCAAGAAATAGGACCACAAGCAGACCAGAGTCTCCAACAAGAGGCTGCTTACAGACACAAGGGAGATACAGGATTTTGCCCACCCCTCCCAAAAAAAATCAAAGAACTTTTTTTCTTCTTCTTCTTCTTTTTTTAACTTTTATAAATTTTTTTTTCTTTTCTAAAACTTTTTTAAATTTTTAATTTTTACCTTTTTTGAAGAAGATTGTTTTCTAGTAACTTTTTTTCCTCTTATAATTTTTATTTTAGGGATATATGTGTGTGCGTTTTTCTTTCTTTTTTTTTTTCTTTCTTTTTCTAAAAATATTTTTCTTTTTGTTTTTTGTTTAGCTCTACTGAACTTCTGATCTTTTTTTTTCTTCCTTTCTTATCCTTTTCACCTTTTCTTCTCTTTTGTTCTTCTTTTGTGACTTAATTATTTTTCTGCACATCCTCAGATAAACCCGGAGTTGACTATTAGACCCTATCCCCCATTGCGTACACACGTAATCCACAAATTTATTACTCATTTCAAAACTTAAATTCCTTAATAGCAGTACAACTTCTTTATACCTTTATAATATTTTAAGTATTTTTATTTTTAAGTTTTTCACATCTCCTTTATATCCTTCCCCTTCTCTCATTATATTCACTTTCTTCTCTGAATAGTTTGTTTTCTGTTTACATGATATTAATTTTTCCTCTTCTATTTTTTCTGGTCTCTTTTCTTTTCCCTTTCTTCTTTTTTTCTCTCTTTCTACTTTCATCTTATCCAACCTATTTCCTGCTTTGAGATTATTAGGACTTAGTTAACTCTCCCTGTGCCTTCCCATATCTCTCTATTCCTATTTTTTACCCACATCTCTCCCTAACCCTAATAATTTCTGGTTTTCTAAATGTTTCTTTGCGGTTGGTAGCGCATTAATATATAATTGCTTGATGTTGAATAGATGTATCTGTTGAACTACATTGTATCTGCAGACTATTGACTGTGCATATTCAGACTTTGGTTGATGCTTGCCTTAAGAAAGTGTTCTAGACAAAACTGGTGTTATTTTCATCCCAAACGTGCAGAGTAAGCCGGAAAAACACAAGAAAAATGGCAAGTCCCGGTATCTCAACTCCCACTCATGATAATAAGGGGAAAGAACAGATAATGAGTAATCCAGAAGACAGTTCACAAATAGCTCTACAAACACTGCTGGCAAACATGATAAATGAAAAGACTGAAAACATTCAAAGGACTCTGTATGAGAGTGATAGGGAGAGAGAGGAGGCAAGCCAAAGGTCAATGCAGGAAAAGAATGAAAACCTACAAAGGAATCTGTATGAGTGTGATGGGGGAGAGAGCAGGCAATCCAAAGGTTTATACAGGAATATCATGAGCATGAGGAAGCTACTCAAAAACTGATACAGGATTTGCTTGAACAGATTGAGAATACTCAAAGAAAAAGGCAGGAATGGAGTGAACAGGCTGAGAACACTAAAAGAGAACTACAGGAATGGCATGAACGGGAGCGGGAGGAGGCTAAGCAAAGAGTAATACAGGAATTGAGAGAGCAAGATAAGAATACACAAAGATCACTAAAGGCATTCATGGGATCCATTAACAAAGAGCTGGAGGAAGTAAGGGAGACCACAAAGGGAATGCTGAGTGGAACCCAACAGAAGGAAAGGGAGTCCAAGGAAACCATAACCAATCAACTAAGTGATTTGAGAATAAACACTAAACACCAAATTAAAGAAGTAAAGAAGTTCATACAAGATCTAAAACAAAGCTTCAACAAAGAATTTGAAGCCATCAAAGCTGAACAATTAGAAGGAAAAGAAATAATAAACAAAGTAGAAAGTCTTGACAGCAGGTTAGACCATGCAGAAGATCAAATCTCAGGGATTGAAGACAGTCTAGATATTATAGAGAAAGAACATACAACCATGCAAGACAAGCCGAAAAATATGATAGATCTATCCAACACTTGGAAGACACCATCAGAAGGTGTAATCTAAGGATAATGGTTGTAGAGGAGCACCTAGAAACATAAGTTAATGGTCTAGGAAATTTGTTTAACAGGATCCTAGCAGAGAACTTCCTAAACATGCAAAAAGGTAGGCCTATTCAGGTACAAGAAGCTGTTAGAACTCCAAATAGACCAGACCAGAATAGGACATCCCACTGTCACATTATAATCCACACAGGATCAATCCAGAACAAGGAAAAGATCCTTAAAGCTGTCAGGGAGAAAAGGTTAATCACCTATAAAGGGAAACCAATTAGAATCACCTCAGATTTCTCAGCAGAGACAATCAAAGCAAGAAGAGCCTAGAATGATATATGCCATGCCCTAAAAACAAACAAATACCAACCAAGAATACTGTACCCAGCTAAACTCTCCTTCATAACTGAAGGCCAAATAAAAACCTTCCATAGCAAAGAAAAATTGAAGCAATCTTCTCCACCAAACCAGCCCTACAAAAGATTCTTAAAGATGTCCTACACATAGAAAACCAACAAGACCACAATAAAGGCCAAGAAAATGCACCCAAACTGAGAATCCAAAACCATTAGGAGAACACAGTTTTCACAGTCCCCAAGAAGGTGGATAACATGGCAGGAAATCCCAAATACCTCTCAGTCCTATCTATTAACATTAACGGACTTAACTCTCCAATTAAGCGACATAGACTGTCTACTTGAATAAAAAAAAACAAGATCCTTCTATATGCTGCCTTCAAGAGTCATATCTTGCACATAGAAACAAACAAATTTTCGATGTTAAAGGCTGGAACGAAATCTACCAAGCAAACGGCCCCCATAAACAGGCGGGAGTTGCAATCCTAATATCAGCACCACATGGATCATTTTCTAAAGTAGAACACATTTTAGGCCACAAAGCAAACTTGTCCAAATTCAGAAATACTGAAATTATATCTTGCATTCTCTCTGAACACAAGGGATTAAAATTAGAACTCAACACCAAAAGCCATCAAAGAAAATCCGGAAACACATGGAGTATGAACAACACACTCCTGAATCACGAGTGGGTCATGGAAGAGATTAGAAAGGAAATTCAAATGTTCATGCTATTCAACAAAAATGAACACACAAATTACCAGCTCCTCTGGGACACAGCAAAGGCAGTACTCAGAGGCAAGTTTATAGCTCTGAGTTCCTACATCAACAAATAGGAGAGATTTGAAACCAACAATTTAATGACATATCTAAACCTTCTTGAAAAAAAATAGCAAGATGAACCCCAATCCAGTAGACGGAAAGAAATTATTAAAATTAAATCAGAATTAAATGAATTAGAATCCAATAAACAATAGAGAGAATCAACAAAACAAATAGTTGATTCTTTCAAAACATTAACAAAATTGAGAGACCCATAGCAAATCTTATCAGAAAAAGAAGAGAACACACCCAAATAAATAAACTGAGAGATGAGAATGGAAACAACACCACGGAAACAACCAAGATTCAGAACCATATAAGGGAATACTTCTCAAAATTTATGCTAATAAGTTTGAGAACTTAGCAGTAATGGACCTTTTCCCTCAAATATTGACATGCCAAAACTAAACCAAGATGGGTTAAACTATTTTAACAGGCACATATCAAGCATTGAAATAGAAACAGCAATAAGAGACCTCCCAGCTAAGAAAATTCCAGGAACAGATGGTTTTACAGCAGAATTCTACAAGGCCTTCAAAGCAGAGCTCACACCAATACTCCTCCAACTCTTCAATGAAATTGAAAGACAAAGTTCACTACCGAACACATTCTGTGAAGCCATCATAACCCTCATCCCAAAACCAGGCAGGGACTCATCAAAGAAAGAGAACTATAGACCCATTTCATTGATGAACATTGATGCAATACTTCTCAACAAAATTTTGGCCAATCGACTTCAACAATTCACCCAAAAAATCATAGAACACGATCAAGCAGGATTCATGTCAAGGATGCAAACTTGGTTCAATATACGCAAATCAAATAATATTATTCATCACATCAACAGGAGCAAGAATAAGAACCACATGGTTATCTCAATACATGCAGAAAAAGCATTCGACAAGATGCAACACCCCTTTATGATGAAGGGTTTGGAAAAATTAGGAATCCATGGAACACTCCTCAATACAATAAAGGCTGTATATGACAAACCTACAGCCAGCATTATACTTAATGATGAAAAACTAAAGCCATTTCCTTTAACTCAGAAACAAGACAAGGATGTCCACTCTCTCCACTTCTCTTCAATCTAGTATTAGAATGCCTAGCTACAGCAATAAGACAAGATGCAGACATAAAGGGGATCCAAATAAGGAAATAGAAGTAAAACTCTCCCTCTTTGCAGATGACATGATCTTGTATTTAAAGAATCCCATAGACTCCACTCCCAAATTACTGAAGCTGATTCAAAACTTTGGCAAGTAGGAGGGTATAAAATTAACCCCCCAAAATCAATGGCTTTTCTGTATGCCAACAATGAGAAAAGTTTTGGTGAAATTAGAAAATCAACTCCATTTGTAATAGCCCCACAAAAAATAAAATTCCTAGGAATTAACTTACCCAGAGAAGTGAAGGACCTCTATGATGAAAATTTTAAAATCTTGAAAAAGGAAATCAAAACAGAAAATGGCAAAACCTCCCATGCTCCTGGATTGGAAAGAGTAACATCGTGAAAATGGCAATACTTCCCAAGGCTATCTACAAATTCAATGCGATACTTATCAAAACTCCAACCTCATTCTTCAAGGAAATAGAAGAGGCAACCCAAAAATTCGTATGGAACAATAAAAGACCCTGAATAGCAAAAACGCTCCTCAACGGAAAGAACACTGCTGGAGGAATATCAATACCAAATTTGAAACTCTACTATAAAGCCATAATAATCAAAACAGGTTGGTACCAGCACAAGAACAGACCTCAGGAACAATGGAATAGAATTGAAAACCCAGAAATGAACCTAAAGACCTGTAGCCATCTAATCTTCAATAAGGGAGCTAAAATAATAGAATGGAAGAAAGACAGCCTCTTCAGTAAATGGTGCTGGCAAAATTGGTTAACTACCTGTAGAAAACTAAAGCTAGAACCTTATATATCACTCTGCACCAGAATCAACTCCATATGGATCAAAGACCTCAGAGTCAAAGCATACACTCTGAAAACATTACAGGATGGAATAGGAGAAACCCTAGGTCTTCTTGGAGCAGGCCGAAATTTTCTTAATAGAGACCCGAAACACAACAAATCAAAGAAAGGTTGGACAAATGGGATTCCATGAAGTTACAGAGCTTCTGCACGGCAAAGGACATAGCTAGCAAGATCAATAGAAAGCCCACGGATTGGGAGAAGATCTTCACTAGCCAAACAATGGACAAGGGTCTCATATCTAAAATACACTCGAAACCCAAAAAATTAAATCCCCCAACAACAAATCCTCAAAGAACAACTGCCCAATAAATAAGTAGGCTAAAGACTTAAAGAGAAACTTCTCTGAAGAAGAAAGAAGGATGGCTAATAGAAACATGAAGAAATGCTAATCTTCCCTAGCCATAAAAGAAATGGTAATCAAAACAACATTGAGATACCACCTCTCCCCAGTTAGAATGGCAAAAATCAAGAACTCTAACAACAGATGCTGGAGGGGATGTGGACAGAAGGGAACCTTACTGTATTGTTGGTGGGAGTGTAAACTTGTTCAACCACTTTGGAAAGCAGTATGGAAGTTTCTCAAAAGACTTCACTTAGAGCTCCCCTAAGACCCAGCAATCCCACTTTTGGGCATTTACCCAAATGTTTACAAACAAGACCACACTAAAGCTACCTGCATAACTATGTTTATTGCAGAATTATTTACCAAAGCTAAGATATGGAACCAATCCAGAAGCCCCTCAGTAGATGAATGGATCAAGAAAATGTGGTATATATATACACAATGGAATTCTATGCCTCCATCAGAAAGAATGACATTGTCCCATTTGTTAGGAAATGGAAAGGCTTGGAAAAATTGTATTAAGTGAAGTAAGTCAAGCCCAAAGAAATATAGGTCCCATGATTTCCCTTATTTGCAATATCTAGTATATGTATGAGTCAAGCAGAAAAGGTCAGATAATATGATGTTAGGAAAATGAACCCTTAGATATGTATTTAAATGTTTTTTTTTCTTTTACTCATTTGTTTCTAACGCATTTATAAGATTATTTCCTTGTTGCTGTTTATTTCCCTCCCCCACAGTATAACCCCTGCTTTCCCTATATTTTATGTCGGTAAAACTTGTGGAAGAGAAGAGGGAAATCAAGTCGTTTAAGGATACAGGTGGACTGGTTGCAACACTGAAAAGTACAAATTGTCATGTCGAAAACGAACTTTACAACTTTGATGTGGCGGGGGGTGGGGAGAGGATTGGGTTGGGGGACTGGGAGAGGCTGGGAAAGGATGTGAAGGGTAAACAAAGGAGGAGGCTGCAATGCTTGATTAGAAATGTACTCATTATCTTGCCCATTTAATTGTATCCCCTCTGTACAGTATGTTCATAATAAAAATAAAAAAATGAAAAAAAAAGAAACAAACAATATTAAACCTGCCAAAATAAACCATCATGAACAACACACAACTAGTGTTTGTTCCTCATACCTTTCATCTGAACTATAGCTTGGATTATATATGTGAACCAGGGGCATTAAGCAGTTCATCATTTTACAAATGAGTATTTGAGTGTCTGCTTTGACTCCCAAGGTTTTGATCCATTTGGAGTTGATTTTGGTGCAGGGTGATAGATAAGGATGGAGCTTTAGTATTCTATAAGTAGTTAACCAATTTTGCCAGCACCATTTACTGAAGAGGCTGTCTTTCTTCCATTCTTTTTTTAGCTCCCTTATCAAAGATGAGGTGACTATACATCTGTAGGTTCATTTCTGGGATTTCAATTCTATTCCAATGGTCCTGAAGTCTGTTCTGTTGCCAGTACCAAGCTGTTTGGATTACTATGGCTTTGTAGTTGAGTTTGAAATTTGGTATTGATATTCCTCCAGCACTATATTGTCTGTTAAGGATCGTTTTGGCTATTTGGGCTCTTTTATTATTCCATATGAATTTTTGGATTGCTTCCTTTATTTCCTTGAAGAATGATGTTGGAATATTGAGAGGTATCACATTTGTAGGGAGCCTTGGGTAGTATTGCCATTTTAACGATATTAATCCTTCTAATCCAGGAGCAAGGGAGGTTTTTCCACTTTCTAAGTTCTGTTTTATTGTCTTTTTCAGGTCTTTAAATGTTTTCATCATAGAGGTCCTGCACTTCTTGGTTAAGTTAATTCCTAGGGATTTTATTTTTTGTGGGGCTATGATGAATGGAGTTGCTTTCCTAATTTAAGCCATGCTTTTCTCATTGTTGGAATACAGAAAAGACATTTTTTGAGGGTTAATTTCATACCCTGCTACTTTGCCAAAGTTTTGAATCAGCTGAAGTAATTTGGGAGTGGAGCCCGTGAATAGGAGAAACCCTAGATCTCCTTGGCACAGGACAAAATTTTCTTAATAGAGACCCAGAAACAGAAATAATCAAAGAAAGGTTGGGCAAATGGGATTGCATGAAATTGCAGAGCTTCTTCATGGCAAATGATATAGCTAGGAAGATCAGTAGAAAGCCCACAGACTGGGAGAAAATGTTCGCTAGCCATACAATGGACAAAGGTCTCATATCTAAAATATACCTGGAATTCAAAAAATTAAATCGCCCAACCACAAATCCTCAAAGAAACAACTTCCCAATAAATAAGTCGTCTAAGACTTAAAGAGAAACTTCTTTGAAGAGGAAATAAGGATAGCCAATAGACACATGAAGAAATGCTCAACTTCCCTAACCATAACATAAATGTAAATCAAAACAACATTGAGAGACCACCTCACCCCAGTTAGAATGGCTAGAATCAAGAACTCTAATAACAGATGCTGGAGGGGATGTGGACAGAAAGGAACCTTACTGCATTGTTGGTGGGAGTGTAAACTTGTTCAACCACTTTGGAAAGCAGTATGGAGGTTCCTCAAAAGACTCCACATGAAGCTCCCCTATGACCCAGTAATCCAACTTTTGGACATTTACCCAAATGATCACAAACAGGACCATAAGAAACTACCAGCATAGCTATGTTTATTGCAGCATTATTTACCATAGCAATGATATATCCAACCCAGATGTCACTCAGTAGATGAATGGGTCAAGAAACTTTGGTCTATATTCACAATAGAATTCTATGCTTCCATCAGTAAGAATGACATTACACTTTTTGTAAGGAAATTGAAAAAGCGTGGAAAAAATTATATTAAGTGACATAAGCCAGGCCCAAAGAAACAGAGGTCCCATGTTTACCCATATTTGCAATAACTAGTATATGTCTGAGACAAGCAGAAAAGTTCAGATAAGTGGATGTTAAGTGAAATGAACCACAAGAGAAGGATCCAAATAATTTTTCTTTCTTGTGATTGATTCTCACATATTTATAAGATGATTTCTTTGTTGCTTTGTATGTCCCTCCCCTACGATATAACCCTGCTTTCACTGTATTTGATTGTGGTATAATTTGTGGAGAGGAATGGAAACAACAAATGGTTTAAATAGGAATACAGGTGGACCCGTTGCATCAATGAGATATACAAGACGTTGTTGAAAAACAAACTTTACAACTTTGGCCGGGGGGGGGGATGGGGAGTGCGGTGTGTGGTGGTGGGGTGTGTGGGGGGTAGATAAGAAGGAATCAGAAGGGGAAACAAAGGATGGGGCAACAATGCTTGAGAAGAAATGCACTCATTACATTGCCCAAGTAATTGTAACCCCTCTCTATTGTATTTTCACAATTAAAAAAAGACTTTTTGAAGACAGGTGTCAATGGCTCATGCCTGTAATCCCAGCTTCTCATGAGGCTGAGATCTGAGGATTGCAGTTCTAAGCCAGCCCAGGAAGAAAAGTCCCCATAAGACTCTTTTTCCAATTAACATCTCAAAAGCCAGAAGTGGCTCCTTGCCTCAATTCGTAGAGTGCTAACTAACTTGAGCACAGAGTCTCAGGGACAGTGCCCAGGCCCTGAGTTCAAGCTGCACAATTGACAAAAAATAAACATTTCAAAGTCTGAATTACTTGTGAATTAAAATGTCAGCATTGGTATAGAATTCTATAATCTTCTACAGATTTCATTATATTTGTGGTTAGAAAAAGTAGCACTTGAATAAAGGACTTTTTTTTCATAAATTAGGACAGATTGTTCTCTAACTAGAGGAAATTGCTGGACTCATACATAATATTTTGGTTGGTTTTTGTTTTGTTTTTAGGACAGGATGAGAAACCTTATTTCTGCCAATGGCCATTTGGATATGTATAACATCATTCACAGGCCATGCAGAATTAACAGTAAAGACAGGACACAGTCAACTGGCAATAAACTTATTTGTCTTTATGCCATGTTCCAAATGATTTGTTTAGCTTATATTTCCCCATGGCCTATAGTTTCCTATTCCTGATTTCCTCAAAATACAAGCATGTTCTAGCAATTCAGATTTGAGCCAGGCAATATGTAGTATTAGTGCCAAGAGTCAAAGAAAATTGTAATACAACCAGGGAAGCACGAAACCAACACTTTAGCAGCTGGACACTGAGAACTCAGGCCTATAATCCTTGCTACTCAGGAGGCTGATGATCACAGTTCAAAGCCAGCTGGAGTGAGAAAATCTGTGAGACCTTTTTCTCCAATTAACATCCAAACAGCCATAAAGGGAGCTGAGGCTTGAGAGGTAGAGTAACCTTGATTACAAAAACTCAGGGATAGCACCCAATCCTGAGTTCAGCTGAAAGTCAAGCACAAAAACAAAACAAGCAACAACAACAAAAAAACCGGGAGAAAGCTCAGTAAGGGTGGCATTGTCTACAAGACAAATGTACACATTACATGAATTGTGAAATGGTAACATCGCTGTACACACCTTAGTAACAATTACATTTAAAAAATAATCTGAGAAATCCCGAAGCCATGGAGCCTAATGATGCGCATCTACTTTCTAGAATTTCAAAGTCCCATTCTCTGACCTGGTAGCACACAGGTTGTAGCCCAGGGTGATGAGAAAATATGAAACCAGAGATCCTTTCAGATTGTCCTACCAACTCTTTTATTACTTTAAGCAAAAAAACAAAACAAAGCAAAGTAAACAAAATAGACTTTATGGTTAATTAAGCTGCAATTAAATATTCCAGGCCAAATTATATTGTTAAATGATGAGTTAGTACATATGTTTTGTAGATACTGAACTCACATGTGTCACAAAAATATCCATGAATTCATAACTAGAAACTTTGAAGTCTAAAGTATATTAATTAGGTGAGTTTCATTAGGTAGCCAATGAAGAGAACACCGCACTGTATTCAGTCAGGTAAAATCGTTTATTTACTGAACTGCTGCCCATGCCATATATGGTGGAAAGGCATGTACAAAAAAATAGAGAGACCCAACCTTGAGCCAGGATTCATCTAGGCGAAGGACCGAATGAGGTTTGGCCACGTGGGGGAAAAGTCTGGCCACACTGGATCTAGATGTGACTTCAAGGCCTGGGACTCTTCTCTGGTCAGATGGAAAGTGTGACCAGAGGCTGACCAGGTTGTGACTTAGCAGGAGGGGGAAGTGGCTGCCTCCAGGTGTGCCAGATACCTAGATAATACATGAAGGGTGGAAACTAAGCCAAGAAGTGGGGAGGTGTCTGCATAGAGTCTGCATGGCCTGGAGCAAACCTAATACCAAATACAGGTAGTACCTCTGCCATGTGACTCTTGACTCCAAACAGTTCATTCTCAATTATTTTCTTTCTTTCTCTCCTTCTTTCTCTCTCTCTCCTTCTTTCTCTCTCTCTCCTTCTTTCTCTCTCTCTCTTTCTCTCTTTCTTTCTTTCTTTGTATCTTTCTATCTTCCTTCCTTCCTTCCTTTTTTCCTTCCTTCCTTCCTTCCTTCCTTTCCTCCTTCTCTGTCTCTGTCTCTCTGTCTCTCTGTCTCTGTCTCTGTCTCTGTCTCTGTCTCTCTCTCTCTCTCTCTCTCTCTTTCTATTTCTCCTCTCACTCATCCTCCCTCTCTCCCCTACTGAACACTTTCTGAGTTGAACTCACAGGCTTGGAAGAGCAGCTCAATTGACGAATGTGAAATTTAATTTAATGTTACCTTACACCTCAACAGCATGGCATCTCATGCCATTTGGAGGAGGAAAGCAAGCACGCTCACTGCATTTTCTGAGGTCCATCCTGGGAAGGTGTGGAAGATTCCACCCTCCTCTTGGGGAAATCTCAGCCCAGTTTCTGCATCAGGAGATGTGACTGCCTCCAAGTGTGCCAGTTACCAAGTGACGCAGATACTAGTCAGAGACTTAGCCTCGTGTGGTGCTGAGATTAATGGCATGATTCACCATGATCCACTAGATTGTTAGGATTGGGACTTCCTAAATTTTTGGTTAGGCTTTGTTCAAATTGTGATCTATTTATTTCTGATTGCTAACCATGATTAAACATGTGAGCCAGCACATCAAACCATTTAAAGTCCTTTATCACACATGGAAGACATGAAGTTTCTTTTCCCAAGTGACATACAAGTTGACAGACAGCAAAAGTAAATCCTTAATTGTGGTCTAGATGTGTTTTTAATGTGAAACAAAATTACTTAGCAAAATATCTGACTACTGTGATTATACTTTCAAATTTACCCTATATTTCAATATCAAATCACCTATATTAGCCAATGATTATCTCAAATTAAATGTAATCATTTATTTCTGTCATATCTTCTAAAGGTAGGCAGAACAAGAAAGACTAGACTTGTTAGGGGCGGGGCCTCTTGTGGAGTAGGTGGGACTTAAGGATGGAGGCAGGCAGGTGGACAGGTTTTCAGTGGAAGAACGTGGCGTCACTGTGGAGGAGGCTGTTTGGGGCAGAGCTTGGAGGAAGAAGATCAAGGTTACAAAGGAGGAGGTTACTTAGAGGAGAGGTTCTGGTGGAACATTGTGAGCCCTAGTGGGTATGTAGGGTGGTGATTCACATAAGGCAGGGAAGAGAAAGGAGCCTGACAGAAGTTGGGGTTTCTGATGCAGTAATGTGGAACTATTAGGGAGAGGCTTTTTGGGGTCTGGTTTTGAGAGGATAAGGCGATGCTAGAAAAACGTGGGCTAGAAAGTGACGGGGTTCCTCGTGGAGAATGGCAGGCCTTTGGAAAGTGTGTTAGGGTGGAGGTGGGGTTTCTGGCAGAGCAGGATGTAGTTGCAATATATGGAGGAGTTTTTCAGAACCAGGGCTTTGTGACAGCAGGGATAGGATACAGTGAACTAGACTGGTTAGGACGGGGTTTCTGGTGTAGCCAGTCACCACTTCGAAAAGAGGAGTAAGTTTGGGTGGGGAATTAAGTGCTGCAAGGCAGGACAAGGACTTTGGACACGGTTTCCAGTAGTGCAAGGCAACCTTCACCAAGGGACTATTGAGGGACAGTGATTTACAGTTGAGCCTGTGAGGCTTCCAGAGGGAAGCCAACTGGTGCAGTGTTTTCCAGTGGAGCAATGTGGGTGTTGAGAGATGGGATAGTGTGGTGGGGGTTTTCTAGTGGGGTTTTTCTGGAGCAGGGCAGGGCTTGGATCCATGGGCCTATTGGAGGAAGGGCTATGAAAAGGAGTGGAAGGTCTACAAAGGTGTAGGATATTATGGGCAGGATATCTGGTGTAGTACCGTGTGTATCTGAGGGAGGACCCAATAGAGGGAGGTTTATCTGGGGAGCAATGCAGGGCATTGAAAAGGTAGATATGGGAGGTGGAGAGGCTTGTGGTGAAGCAAGGCTGGCATTCCAGGCAGGAGATGGGCTGTGTGACAAGCTTCTGACCAACCAAGGTGGGGCTTCAAGGGCAGTTATAGGGAAGTGGACGTGTTTGCTATAGCATGATGGGCTTTGTGGGAAAGATTATGTTTAGGGCTAGATTTAAGAGGTTAGGCCACTTAAAAGTAGACTAGTTATAGGCGGAGTTACTGATGAAACAAGGTAGGGCTTGAGGAAGAAGTCTGCTTGGGGGTGGGGAATGAAAGAAAAGGGAGGAGCTTGGAGGTACTACGATATGGGAGCAATGGGAATGTGAGGGACTAGCGTAGTTAGGGATGAGTTATATGATGGATGAAGTGAGAATTAGAGGGAAGAGCCAATGTAGGTGTGGTTGTTGGTGCAGCAAGGAGGGACATAGAAGGAGGCGATATAGATGTGGCCTGGTTTCTGGTGGTGCAGAGCAGGGATTCCAGGAAGGGGTGGAGTAGAGGAATGCTTTCCCTGTAGCAGAGGAGGACTTTCAGGAAGGTCGCAGTCAGGACTTTGAAAGTTTATAGCAGGACTACCAGGGGGTAGGTTACTTAAGGTTGTGCTTTTTAAGGAGGAGAAATGTGTTTTCAGTGGATTCAGTCAAGTTTTATAGGAAGTAGGGATAGGAAAGTGGCAAGACTTATTGAAGAGTGGAGCTACAAAAAGTAAACCGTTACTGTTAATAGAACACAATTTTCTGTAAGTTTTGAATTATATTGCTTTTATGTATGCGAGAGATACTGGAGAAAGTAACCAAGTAATAATTCCTTCCTAGTGAAATTTTTCTTTATTCCAATTGAGTGAAAATAAAACCACAGGTCACATTAGGCTGAGAGACACAAAGTGGACTAAGACACATAAAGCATTGGAATTGATTCCCTAGCACAACCTTTAAGGACCACAAATAAAATTTTAAAATGTCTCACTTAGTCACAATGGACACTCTATTGTCTTAAAATTGTGAATGAATAGAACCTTTTCTCTGACCATTTTAGAAATCATAAAAATAAGTGGCAATGTTTTAACTTTATATAACATTGGAAATAATTAGGAAAATCTAAAATTGTACACAGAATGTTTGTTCTCCAGCAACAATTTTAATCTAAAAGAATTTAAAACCAGAAAATTGCCAAATAGTGAGTTTGCAGCATTGTTTCTTTTTAGTTCTCAAAATGGTGACTTAAGCATTGTGTCTTTATCATTGGATGCATCTATGTTAAAACATATCTAAGAATGTGAAGCACTACTATACAAACCCTGAAGAAATTCAGAAGGATCTGTGAAATGATGTTGCAATAAAATTGATGACTAATTACAGTAGGAATTGATCTTCACTAGGCCCAAAAATATTTTCCAGAAAAGGCTACATTGAAAAAAAAAAACCAATGAAAAGAAAGCAGGGAGGCAGACTTTGAAGTAAACATTATCCAATGAACAACATCTATTGAGCCATGATTGCAATCTTCTTTTACCTAAGTTACAGTTACTGACCCATGTTCTTCCCTAATGCCAAATAACAATACCATGACAATGCAGTAATCATTTTCAAGGCATTAGACTTTACAGAAAGAATTCAATGAATGTATTGCTAGAAAATAAAGATAGATGTCTGAGATAAAGATTGAAGAAAATATCCTGAATTTCTGTCCCTTCGAGGTGAAGAGGGGTACAAGCCAAAGCACAAGGAGAACGGATGGAAGTACAGTAGTGCACACCAGTAGTTCCCAAGGTGCAATGTTGAATGTAACAGGGGAGAAAATCAACATGACCATCAAAGGACTTAGCACTTGAGAGTAGAGGGAATTACATGAAAATACATGGAGAATTACAAACGATGCCCTTGCATATTTGGCAGATGTGTGCATGGCATAGAATTCTAAAATATGTGGAGATATTATAAGAAACTACTTGTACTCAAATGGTGCGATGATCAGTAATAAACATGATTACAGGACATTGAATAATCATAAAGGTCTTGCTTCAGTAGTAGATAAATTCTGTTTTGAAACACCTAACACACTATAAAACCAAGAGAAGAAGTTTCAAATTATATATAAGTGACTTGACTGCAACAAGAGAGTTCAAAAAATAAAATCACATAATGTGGATGCAAAAGGTTAACATTATAAAGGTAATCTTTAAACAATTCATATTTTATGTGACTAGTACTGATTATAAATTATTTTTTTCCTTACATATTTTGGATTCACAAAACAACAAACAACAAAACAAAACAAAACAAATGACCCTTGACAATAAAGCTGGATGCCAGTATCTCAATCTCACTAGGCTGAGATTGGAAGCTCATGGTTCACACACATGGCTGGAGTAGCAATCCATGAGACATTTATGTTCAATTGTTCAATCAAAGACAGAATGAAACATTGGTTCAAATAGTACAGACTCAGTCAGTCATGAGTGAAAAAAAAAACTAGCAAGAATTTGAGGCTCCAAGGCAAGTTTCATTACTGCACACACACGCGCGCGCGCGCACACACACACACACAAACCCACACACACAAATGGAATCAGAGAGGAAGAGGGAGAGAAAAAAGGGATTGTTAATAGTTTAAAAAGTGAACCTTTCTGATGGAGGCATAGAATTCCATTGTGTATATATACCACATTTTCTTGATCCATTCATCTACTGAGGGACATCATGGTTGGTTCCATATCTTAGCTCTGGTAAATAATGCTGCAATAAACATAGTCGTGCTGGTAGCTTTATTGCGGCCTTGTTTGTGATCATTTGGGTAAATGCCCAAAAGTGGGATTGCTGGGTCATAGGGGAGCTCTATGTGGAGTTTTTTGAACCTCCATACTGCTTTCCAAAATGGTTGAACAAATTTACACTCCCACCAACAATGCAGTAAGGTTCCATTCTGTCCACATCCCCTCCAGCATCTGTTGTTGTTAGAGTTCTTGATTATAGCCATTTGATACAGGTGGATCCATTGCAACAATGAGATGTACAAGTCGTTATGTGGAAAAACAAACATTACCACTTGGGGGGAGGAGGAGGACATGGTAGGGGACGGGGGACTGATGGGAAGGGATGGGAAGGGGAAACCAAGAGGAAGGCTACAATGCTTGATAAGAAATGTAATCATTATCTTGCCCATGTAATTTTAACCCCCAATACAGTATTTTCACAATGAAAAAAATAAAAGTTAACCTATCTGCCAGGACTATCCTAAGCATACATTAATTAATGAAAATGAGGGAAACCATGGATCCTATGTTACTTTGAGTCTGGCTTCCTTCACATAATATGATTTTTCCAAGTCTTTCCATTTTGTTAAGAAAGAGGCTCTGTCATTCTTTCTGATAGAAGCATGAAAATCCATTGTGTATATATACCACATTTTCTGGATCCACTCATCTATTGAGGGGCATCTGGATTGGCTCCATATTTTAGCTATGATAATAATGCTGCAAAAACATAGTTGTGCTGGTAGTTTTAGTGTATGTGTATGACAAAGATATGACAATAAGTATATATCTAAAGGTGGAGGCATGAATATATTAAAAACAGGAATGAGAAAAGGATGTCCACTCTCTCTACTACTCTTCAATATAGTAGTGTACTTTCTAGCAAGAGCAATAGGCAAGAGAAAACCATAAAGGGGATGCAAATAGGGAAGAAGTAAAACTATCCCTTTTCACAAATGAAATGATCCTGTATATAAAGGACCCTATAGCTTCCTTCCTCAAGTTAGTAAAGGTGATGCTAACTTTCAGCAATGTAGGAGGGTATAAAAACCACAAGAATCAGTAGATTTTCTGTGTTACCAACAATGGGACTGATAGATTAAACCATAATATTCTGCAATTGTGGCCAGCCTGGAGCACATTTTCCCAAGAATATTCTGTAGTGTAAAAGAGGAACAACTATCAAAATAAAGGTGAAAATACTTGTCTGCTACAGACTGATTCATGTTGCTTATATCGGTTGTTGTTTTCATTACTTCAAACACATGGATAATTTATATTGGGATTACAAAAATTGCAAAGGATTAATGGAATCAACATTCAGTTTACTTTCATATATCCAATATAATACACTTAACCCCTTACGGAAAATTAAGTCCAACTGTATAAACAATGTCAGGAATATAAAATAAGCCTCAGTAAGTATTATCTGACACAAATACACCATCATCTACTCAGAAATTCAGTCTCTCTATAAATATTTATTTGGTACAAAATAATAAAAATTTAATTAATGAATATGACTTTTAAGTGTCATCTGAAATACTCCTCGTGTATATAATTTATATAAATGTATAGATGTCACCTAGACAGGAATTTAACATGCGTGTAGAAATCAAATTTCCACAATTTAAGCTAGATGAGAGGAGTCATACCTTCGTGAACTGTGTGGTGTGAATTTTACCACAAGGCTGCACCCTTCAACCTAATACCAAATTCATGTGCAATAATTTCCTATTTGATGTTGAGTGCTAAGTGTAGAATACAATTTGAATTACCACATCAATTTACATAAATGGAACAATAATGATGTATTGTTTAAATTTTAATGCTTCTCAATTTTACAATTCCTGAAATATATCATTAAAATTAGTTTCACATTTTTCTTTTCTATAGCTACTAAAATTATACATTAAACATTCAATATTAAGAAATCAATAATAAGTAACCTATTATTATAATGATATACTATTAAACTGTGATTTGAAGTATATTTCTAACAAATTGTGATGTAAAAAACATTTAATAGAATTATGGGTAATATTTTTTAAACTCACCAGCTTGTTATTTGTTTCCTAGTTGTGTCATTTGTTATTGTTCCAAGTCATCTCTCCATGTTCATTGTTTTTTTATATATTTTTGGGGGGGGCATCCAGCCGTGGGGCCTGAACTCTGGGCCTGGGCGCTTTCCCTCAGCTCTTCAGCTCAAGGCTAGCGCTCTACCACTTGAGCCACAACACCACTTCCACCTTTTTTCTTTTTGTTTATGTGGTGCTGAGGAATTGAACCCAGGGTCTCAGGAATGCAAGGCAAGTGCTCTACTACTGAGCCACCTTCCCAGCCCTCCACCTTAATTGTTTAGTTTTCTATTTTACCTCTATTGGTTTGCTGATTGTGCATTTTCCCCTTTTTAGTGACTGACATGAGGATGAAAATCTGTATGATAGCTTATTACTTCCTATGTTACTGTAAAATTCCTGTTGTCTACAGCTGTTCTACTCTTCATTGTATAATACAGTATTTCCCCCACTTCCATCTCCTGTATTTCTGCTCTCATGTATGTTATTTTATTATTTAAATTTTATTGTCAAGATAATGTACAAAGGGGTTATAGTTACATAAGTAAGGTAATGAATTCCTTTTTTTCTAACTTGTTATCCCTTCCTTCATTTTTCTCCCTCTTCCCTCCCAAATCCCCCAAGAGTATTTCCAATATATTGTCTTGTGATTATCACTTTTGCATAGGTTTCCCCTTTGTCCTTTGTCTCTCCATTTTTTTCACTTTCCCTTCCCTAGTTGAGACCAACATATTTACAAAACCCAGGGTATCAAAATCAAATATAGTGATAAGTCAGGAAAACACAAAAGGTTAAAAAGAAATCACATAGTACATTAAGAACAACAACAACAAATAACATGTCTTGGAGTTCATTTCGCTTGGAATCACCTTATATGGTCATATGTACTTAACAATTGAGCTATTCTGCTCATCTACTAAGATTATCCTTGATGTACACAATAATCCTCCCCTATTACCCAGTAATCCCACTTCTGGGTATTTATCACAGTGACCACAAACAAGGCACAATTATGTTTATCACAGTATTATTTACCATAGCTAAGATATGGAATCAACCCAGATGCACCTCAGTAGATGAATTGATCACGAAAATGTAACACACACACACACACACACACACACACACACACACACACATACACACCTATATACACATGGAATACTATGCTTCCATCAGAAAGAATAATATCACCTCTTTGTCAGGAAATGGAAGATATTGGAAAAAATCACATTAACTGAAGTAAGCCAGACTTAAAGAAACATATGTCCAATGGGTTCCCTTATTTGTAATAATTAGTTTATATCAAAGATAATCTCATGTATTTTAATTTGACATTTTGTTCTATGTTGAGCATACAACATTATTGCTATCATATTTGTTATTATTTCTACAAACCGGCAGGTATATTTAAAGAATTATGTTAATCTCATCCATTACTGAAGGAGAACAACTAAAAGAGCAACCCCTACAAGGAAGAACAACTCCTACTTAATTAGCTTCATTCCTATGTAAAGCCAGTGTTGTCCGCTGCATCCTCATATTGTACATTACAACTCTACACTTGGTCATCCTGTATATCTACTATCATCTATATTGTGACATAAATGCCCCAGAAATTCCAGTTTGCTTTACTTTTTGAAAAATTTCTCTGTTGTTTTAGGTTGGTGTGTGTGTGTGTGTGTGTGTGTGTGTGTGTGTGTGTGTGTGTGTGTGTGTGTGTGTGTGTGTGTGTGTGTTGGACAAAGATCAGAAGACAACATTTTTCTTTATTTAGAATACATCTTTCAGGTCATTGTAAGTTGTGGCTAACGGGAGAAGTCTCTTGCTAGTTTAGGGATGAAACAAAAATATATTTGTGCATGCACCACAGTTGCTTTATTAGTCTGTAGTTGAACACATAACTTTGATTTATATCTTGCTTGTTGTGGATAATGTGAATAACAATGAACTATAGATGTATTTACTAGTTACCCAGAGAGAAATAATCATATGATTGGTGGGTCAGATGATATTTCAACTCTGTATTTCTTTAGAAAACTCCATACTACTTTCTAGAATGAGAATAATAACCGGTATTTTAACCACGAGTGTAGAAAATTTCCTTTTCTCCACACTATCACCAACATAATTACGTTTTGAGTTTTTTGAAAAGGCAGGTTTTTATTATGTGCAGTACCCAGACTGGCCTTAGGCTCAAATCCTCTTACTCCAACCTTCCAAATGCTTGGAATTACAAGCCTTTACTACCACACCAAGTTCCTTTGATTTTTTTGATGAGTTATAATAGTTATGAAGTAGTATCATAATAATTTTGAATTGCATTTCTCTAATGACTTCTGTTCACAAAGCATTAATCCAGCATAGAAGTGGTATTAAACACAACTTTGTAAACCCACTGGTGATTTTCAGGGCATTTTGCAAAATATCCCTATTCAGAACTTTTGTCGATTTTTAATCAATTTCCTTGTTAATCTCATCTGTAATCTCTATATACAAAATCAATAATTAATTCAATATAATAGAAAGGAAAACAATTGAGCAACTCCTCACAATTTTCAATTTTCAATAACATGATATTGCTTAAATCATTTTCTGTTTACACTTGAGACTATATAACTCAATTTATTTAGATCTTTTACAAGGCTCTCTGTATTTTATTTATTTTATGCTGATTGCTCTTTCCAAATCCTGTATGTCTAATTCACCTTGGTTTCTTGCAGTCTCATGTAGTTCAGGTTTCAAACTGAAGAATAAATTGAAGGAAGCAACCCAAAAATAGAGTTCCTCTCATCTGATGATGCCTCTACAAGAATGAGGAAAGAGTTCATCCTGCTAAGGACCTTTGTATGATAGGATATCAAAAGGAGAATTCATTCTTCTATGTCTTCCCTGCCTTTGCAATTTACCTTAAATGATGTAAAACTCAATATACTGCTCAGTTACTTTTACGTTTTATGAGTTTTGCACATTATCATATGGACTTCACCCCAGTCTACAGCATTCCTTCATTATTCTGTCACTGATAGTTTTACACTATCAAGACATAAGATAACCAGTTTGATTTACAGCATGAGAAGTTATCCAGCTGGTTTCCTTGGAAGCACAGCATAGTCAATAAATAACATTACTTCTGGTTGCTCACTACATGTAATGATTCCTGTGATATATATCACATTCTGTTTAATATTAAAAAAAACTACTGGGTAAACTGAAAGCTCATTCATAGAAGTTTATGTTAAGTATTTCACAAGTTTTATGTCTCTTAGGTCTTAAAAAATTTGCTGTAATGCTAATGTTATTACCATTTTAGTGTTGAGAAAAATTGTAATTCAAGGCACTAAGTGCATTGCCCAAAGACATATAGTGAGGAAGGAAATGAGTCAAAGTTTCCAAAAGCCTTTCAGCAATACA